>NC_092343.1:254652500-254670000 GCF_046630445.1 Rutidosis leptorrhynchoides
TACTTATACTTTGAGTTAAATTATGAAATTTTTATGTGTTATCATATTCATAGTAAAAATCATTTTTCCAGAAAATAAACCTCCAATTCAATGTTTAAGATGGTTTTTAATTATCCAACCCAAAACAGCCCCCGGTTGCACTCCGACGTCGTAAAAACAGTTTTTAAGGTGTTCTTTGAAAAACCAAGTTATACCTTGTTAAATTAGCATATTTTTAAGTTATATTACAGGTCTTGAAGTATTTTAAAAGTTAAGTTATAAGGATATATTTAGTTTGCAAACAAGTTTGAAAACATTCAAACTATGTTCTTGTTGTTAAAATTTTATACCACAAAATAAGATAGCTATATATATATGAATCGAATAAGGTTATGAACATAGTTACTACCTCAAGTTCCTTGGACAAGGTTGCTGTAAAAGAGGAGTAAAAAGCTAGAACCAAAAGGGTGATGGAATTGAATGAAAGATTGGAAGTAAGTTTGTGTTCTTGGAAGGATTTCTTGAAGTGTTTTTGTAAGGTTTTCTTATGAGGTTTAAGTGTTGTTTTTGAAGCTAAATGATGGGGAAAATGCTTGGATATGATCAAGTATGAAGTTAAGAGTATTTTGAGAGAGAAATGGGAGTGTAAGTATGAGAAAATGGGGTGAAGAAATGGTGTGCATGCATAAAAACGTTTTTAGGTTATAAAGGAAAAAAAAGATACCTAACTTTGTTTTCTTGCTAAATAATTCATGCTACTTGACAAATGGTTGGTTCCACATGTTTCTTAATCATTTAAGGCTGCTAAGGAGCAGATTTTTATTGGTATATACCAATAGTAAATACATCTAGAAGCTGCGTATGATACGGGTACATATACCCTAGATATACGTGTAGAAATCTTTGAGAAAACGGAACGAGGATTCAAATATAGCTATCTTTTGTAAATATACTTATATTGTTTTATGTATGTAAGCCCTTTAAAAGTGATAAAATACATATCTATACGATGCATGTATAAGTATTATAGGTTATAAGTATTTATGTCGAAGAACGTTACGTATAGTTATCGTTTTGAAAACTTAAGTTAGTAGTTTCAAAATATACTTATAACTCATTGTTATTAGTACCCAATGAGATGTTAAACATCCTTAGATCATGTTAAATATATATAAATACATATATATACATAAACGTATAATTATCGTATGTTATATAGTTCGTGAAATCATCGGTCAAATTGAACGGTCAAACGTTGTGTAAAACTCTTTTCGAAGAAATAAGTCTCAACAATTTGGATTGCTTGTCATGTTGGTAAGGTTTAATTTATGTAAATATTAATCTTATAAATATAGAATGATCGAAAAAGTGCGGGTCATTACAGTACCTACCCGTTAAATAAATTTCGTCCCGAAATTTTAAAATTGTACCTATTTTGCGTCATCGGGAAACAAGTGTGGATACTTTTGTTTCATTTGATCCTCTCGTTCCCAAGTAAACTCGGGACCCCTTCGAGCATTCCAACGAACCTTAACGATCGGTATGTTGCTCTGCTTGAGCCGTTTAACTTCACGATCCATGATTTTGATTGGTTCTTCGATGAATTGTAGTTTCTCGTCGACATGGATTTCTTCAAGAGGAATGGTGAGGTCTTCCTTTGCAAGACACTTCTTAAGGTTCGAGACGTGAAAGGTATTATGTACTCCGGCGAGTTGTTGCGGTAACTCGAGTCGATAAGCTACCGGTCCAATGCGTTCGATGATCTTGAACGGGCCTACATATCTTGGGTTCAGTTTACCTCTTTTACCGAAACGTATTACACCTTTCCAAGGTGACACCTTTAGCATAACCATGTCACCGATCTGAAACTCTAATGGTTTCCTTCGGACATCGGCGTAGCTCTTTTGGCGACTACGGGCTGTTTTCAATCTCTCTTTGATTTGTACTATCTTTTCAGTAGTTTCATGTATGATCTCGGGACCAGTTAATTGTCGATCTCCTACTTCATTCCAACAGATAGGAGATCTACACTTCCTTCCGTACAATGCTTCGAATGGTGCAGCTTTAATGCTCGCATGATAACTATTATTATACGAGAATTCTGCTAATGGTAGATACTTATCCCATCCGTTTCCAAAATCGATCACACATGCCCTGAGCATGTCTTCAAGAGTCTGAATTGTTCTTTCACTCTGCCCGTCCGTTTGCGGATGATATGCGGTACTCATATCCAAACGAGTTCCTAGTGCCTCCTGTAGTGATTGACAGAACTTTGAGGTAAATCTACTATCACGATCAGATATAATGGAAATAGGTATTCCATGCCTTGAAACTATTTCCTTTATATATAATCGTAATAATTTCTCCATTCTATCTGTTTCCTTTATAGGCAAGAAATGTGCAGATTTGGTAAGACGATCAACAATTACCCAAATGGTGTCGTATCCCCAGGCAGTCTTTGGTAACTTCGTGATGAAATCCATGGTAATACCGTCCCATTTCCATTCTGGAATTTCTGGTTGTTGAAGTAACCCTGACGGCTTCTGGTGTTCTGCTTTGACTTTGGAACAAGTTAAACATTCCCCAACATATGTTGCAACGTCTGTCTTCAAATTAGGCCACCAATAATGCGTCTTAAGATCTTGGTACATCTTTCCAACTCCAGGATGTATCGAATATCTTGTCTTATGTGCCTCGTTCAATATCAACTTCCTTAATCCACCCAACTTCGGTACCCAAATACGATTTGCAAAATATCGAATTCCATCTTCCCGCATAACGAGTTGCTTCTCATACTTCTTCATTATTTCATTTCCTATATTTTCTTTAGTAAGTGCTTCTCGTTGAACTTCTTTGATTTGTGAGTTGAGATTCATGCGAATTTTTATGTTCATCGCTCGTACTCGAATTGGTTCTCGTTCCTTTCTGCTTAATGCGTCAGCCACTACATTCGCTTTCCCGGGATGATAGCGAATCTCACAATCGTAGTCGTTTATCAGCTCGACCCACCTACGTTGCCTCATGTTCAGCTATTTCTGATCGAAAATATGTTGAAGACTTTTATGATCAGTAAACACAGTGCATCTAACCCCATATAAGTAGTGTCTCCATATCTTTAATGCAAACACGACTGCTCCCAGTTCTAGATCATGCGTCGTATAATTCCGCTCGTGAATCTTCAATTGTCGAGATGCGTATGCAATAACTTTCTTTCGTTGCATAAGAACACAACCAAAACCTTGTCGCGAAGCGTCACAATATATTTCAAAATCATCGTTCCCTTCAGGTAACGATAAAATAGGCGCCGTAGTTAACTTCTTCTTCAGTAATTGAAATGCGTTCTCCTGCTCCGAGGTCCATTCGTATTTCTTCCCTTTTTGCGTTAATGCTGTCAACGACTTAGCTATTCGGGAAAAATCTTGAATAAACCTTCTATAATAACCGGCTAAACCCAAAAATTGGCGTATCTGCGTTGGTGTCTTAGGAGTCTCCCATTTTTCAATGGCTTCAATTTTTGCTGGATCAACCTGAATTCCTTTGCTACTAACAACGTGGCCAAGAAATTGCACTTCTTTCAACCAGAAAGCACATTTAGAAAATTTAGCATATAGCTGTTCTTTTCTTAACAACTCTAATATCAACCTTACATGCTGCTCATGCTCTTGCTCACTCTTGGAATAGATAAGAATATCATCAATGAAAACGATAACAAACTTATCTAAATATGGACTACAAACTCGATTCATGAGGTCCATGAATACAGCTGGCGCATTCGTCAATCCAAACGGCATAACCAAAAATTCGTAATGACCGTAGCGTGTCCGAAAAGCAGTTTTCGGTATATCTTCTTCTTTGACACGTAATTGATGATAGCCCGATCTTAGGTCAATTTTCGAGTACACACATGATCCTTGGAGTTGATCAAATAAGTCGTCAATTCTCGGTAGTGGATACCGATTCTTGATAGTTAACTTATTTAATTCACGATAATCTATACACATTCGGAAAGATCCGTCTTTCTTCTTGACGAATAAAATTGGAGCTCCCCACGGTGAAGTACTTGGTCGTATGAATCCACGATCCAGTAATTCTTTTAACTGACTCTGAAGTTCTTTTAACTCGGACGGTGCAAGTCTATATGGAGCACGGGCAACCGGTGCAGCTCCTGGTACAAGATCTATTTGAAATTCTACAGATCTAAATGGAGGTAATCCCGGCAACTCTTCCGGAAATACTTCAGGAAAATCTCTTGCCACAGGCACGTCATTGATGCACTTCTCTTTTTCTATCTTTTCGACTTTATTAACATGTGCTAAGATAGCATAGCACCCTTTCTTCAAGCACTTTTGAGCTTTCAAATAACTAATGAGTTTTAGCTTTGAGTTACCCTTCTCTCCATAAATCATTACTGGCGTTTTATTCTTACGAGGAATGCGAATTGCCTTCTTGGCGCACACAACTTCGGCTCCTATTTTGGACATCCAGTCCATGCCGACTATTACATCAAAACTTCCTAATTCTACGGGTATCAAATCAATCTTAAATGTTTCTCCGGCTAAATTTATTTTACAATCACGGCAAATTTTATCGGCTTTAATTAGTTTACCATTAGCTAACTCAATCATGTACTTAGCATCTAGAGGTAATGATGAACAATTCAATTTAGCGTGAAAGTCTCTACACACGTAACTTCTATCAGCACCAGTATCAAATATAATAGATGCGGATAAGTTATTAATGGTAAACGTACCCGTAACAAGCTCCGGGTCTTCACACGCCTCTCTAGCATTAATAACAAATGCTCTCCCTCGTGCAGGTCCGATATTTTTCTCTGGATTCGGGCACTGGCTCTTATAGTGACCTTGTTTTCCACACCCATAACAAGTAATGGTAGCCAAAGCAGTTCTATTTGCATTGGTGGCAGGAGTCTTGGTACCATTTGTATTTATAACGAGAGCCCTACAATCTTCAGCAAGATGACCCTTTCGATTACATTTGTTGCATACCACATTACAGTAACCAGAGTGATGTTTGTGGCATCGGTTACATAAAGGATTTTGTCCTTTATAACCAAAGCTTAAACCACTACCCGCACCTTGCGTGATTTCTTGTTTCTTAAAAGATTGTTGTTGGTTACCTCGATCATAATTTCCATTCCACTTTCTTTTGTTACCTGATACCTTCACATCAGTATTGGATACTTTCTTATCCATGATGACCTGATCCATTAGCTCGTTTGCCATGGTTATAGCTTCATGAATTGTCTTAGGTTTCGATGCTGTAACGTTTGCCTTGACCTTTTTGGGCAAACCATCTTTGTACATTTCAATCTTCCGTTCTTCGGTTGGAACCAATTCAGGACATAGCAAAACTAATTCCATGAATCGCTGATTGTAGTTGGTGATTTCAGTACCAACAACCTTCAGACTTCGTAATTCATCTTCCAACTTCCTAACCTCGTTCCTTGGACAATATTCGTTGATTAACATTGTTTTGAATTCTTCCCATGGAGTATCATAAGCTACATCTCCTCCTACAGCCTTCACATAATTTTTCCACCACGTGAGTGCACTATCTTGTAAAGTGCATGATGCATACTTGGTCATGTCCTTTTCAACACAACCACTGATTTTAAACACAGTCTCCATCTTTTCTATCCATCGGGTTAAACCGATCGGTCCTTCTGTTCCACTGAATGATGAGGGCTTTCAAGCTTGAAAAGTTTTGTAAGTGCACCCCACACGAGGATTTGGGTTAACTGCAGCACCTCTTGCAGCCTCGACCCATAACATTCTGTCGTTCACTCGTTGATTGATGAGTTCCTGGATTTCTTGTTCCGTCATTCGGTTCAATCGCGCCATATTCTTCTATAAGAATGAAAAGAAAATAATTATTCACATGGAATATTATAGATGTAGTGTATATTTACAGTACATTATAGCTTATTAATTGTAACAACCCAAACCATAACCGACCAAACACGACGAGATTTCAAACAAAAAAAAAAATTTTCTGGTGCAGGCCATCTGCGCGGCGCGCCAGATGGCCGCGCGGCGCGCCAAATCGCCTGGACAGCCCGCTGTCCCCGGAAGTCTATTTAACGAAAATGTTTGACTAGTTCCCGACATTTTTAGCCAAAACGCTTTTAACCATACATTCATATATGTAAAACTAGCACATAACTAAGGTTTGAGCGAGTTTTACAAAGTGGGGCCCACACGTGCCCAAAACGCCACTAAGTTTAAAATACAATGTTTAATACAAATTAGAGTTTCGACCACGAAAAGTTTATTTGCCAAACGATACAACGAGCATGGTGTTTGGGGTTAAACTACCCAAGTCTCGGTCAAACTCCAAAATCATCACATCTCAAAAGCGTCACTAAACAAGACGGGATCTCTAATCCAACCGGATGCCCTTACCCTTGTCCACACCGGAACCTATAAAAATAGTAAACAACGAGAGGGTAAGCAAAGCTTAGTGAGTAAAACATATATATACATGCATATACAACTTACCCACACGCATCCACGATATCAAATAACACATAACAAATCTCGATAAGCAAGCTAGTATCACCAAACGTATCACTAGCAATAATCATAGCATAAATACTCATAACAATAATCAAATGCTAGTATGAACAACAATAAATCATGGTTAACCAATCTCTTCGCTAGGGAACGACTTCGCGAAACAAGTCATCGATGTTCATAACATTCGTTAGCTTCCAAAAACGGCTATGGCATGCTAACCCCCCGAGGTGTTCCAAAAACGGCTATGGCATCACCCCTCAAGTGTTCCAAAAACGGCTATGGCATCACTTGCTCAATGTGAGTAGAACACGGCTATTACTCACGCTTTCGTACACCAACACGGCTATGTGTACGGGTAACTCAAATAACAACGTGGGAGTAAAACACGGCTATTACTCGCCACTAAATGCACAAACACGGCTATGTGCCTTAGTACAAAACATGGACTAATACGGCTAAGTCCCACAACCTTGGTCACAAAACGGCTATGTGACACCATCAACACGGTACATAAATCATATACATACATATATAGATATTCCACTCACCTCAAAACCTCTTGTCGAAAGATAACCGAGCTTGAACACTTCAATGTAACGCACCTATTACATTTATCACAATATCAAAATCATAACTCAAGTTGGTCAACACTCTAAAGCTCACTCCTAGAGCCAATTTGACCTATGGTGCAAATCCGACCCATTTGCACCCTTAACCCTAAAATCGGGTTAACTCATCACAAAACCCTATCATTAACCAAAGTAGGTTCTTTACACATTTTAACATTAGTTTTAGGCTTCAACTACACATATTAATTAGCTTAAGTTCAATTTGACCCATTTGGCACTTTCAAAGTCAACCTACCCATTTTTGGGTCAACCACTAACCCTTTTACACCCATTTACATAAATCATGGTGTTCTAACCCTCTTACTAGCTAATTAGGGTTCTCTAACATCAATTAACACTTCCAAAACCCTAGTTAACTCAATATTGAGTCTATATGACCCAAATTACCCAAGAATACCCAAAATTAACCAAAAGTGGGTTTTATGTTCACCTTTGACTCAAACCCTAGCCCTAAATCAAATTAAACAAAGGAATTAAGATTAGAGCATACCACAACTACCAAAACGAAGATAATGACGAGATGAACAACTTTAGAACTTGGGCTTTAGCAAGAAACCCTCTTCTTCCTCTTCAAAATGAGCTTTCCCTCTCTAAAACTCACTCTCTCACTAAAATAAATTGGGAGGTGATAAGGTTGGTGAACAAGGGAGTAAATGAGCTCCCAAACTACTGAACCAAGCATTAAACTCGGCCTTGATGTGAAATTACCAAAATACCCCCAAAATATCTAATTTAAAAAGAGAAAGGGATCTGTCACAGACAGTTGGCGCGGCGCGCCACAAGGCCGCGCGGCGCGCAACCCTGCCAGTCCAGCTCCTTTTGTATTTTAAATACACGCAACAGAACCCCGTTTCAAGTACCGTACATTACACTTATATACACTTATGTACACTATAAATAATCGGGTCTTACAACTCTTCCCCACTTATTCGGATTGCGACCTCGCAATCCATGCCGCATGACAAGCGGGAAGATAAACCAACACAAACTCTTCAGGTTCCCAAGTGAACTCGGAACCCTTATTCCGCCGCCATTGAACTTTAAAAGTCCTAACCTCCTTATGCCTCAACCTCTTGACCTTCTCATCAAGTATTGCAATTGGCTCTTCAACATACTCCAACTTATTGTTTAGCTCAATTTCATCTAAAGGCATCCATGAAGAATCATCCGCAAGGCACTTACGGAGGTGAGAAACATGAAACGTGTTATGGATCCCCGTAAGCTCTTCGGGCAATTCCAATCGATATGCAACTTCACCAACACGAGCTAAAACTTTAAACGGTCCAATAAACCGAGGACCTAACTTTCCCCGTTTTCGAAATCGAATAATACCCTTCCATGGCGAAACCTTAAGCATAACCATGTCGCCCTCTTGGAATTCGATCGTTCGTCTACGTTTATCGGCATACGACTTTTGCCTATCTTGAGCCTTTTTCAAATGCTCCCGGATAATATCAATCTTGTTATTCGTCTCTAGAACCAAATCGGTACTCCCGATTTCCCTTTGTCCCACTTCTCCCCAACAAATGGGAGTTCGACATCTTCGACCATAAAGCATCTCGTACGGTGGCATCCCGATACTAGTATGAAAACTATTATTGTACGAAAATTCCACCAAAGGTAGATGCTCATCCCAACTACCACCGAAATCGATAATGCACGCCCGTAACATATCTTCCAAAGTTTGGTTCGTACGTTCGGTTTGACCGTCCGTTTGAGGATGATACGCCGTGCTCAACTTTAATTGTGTACCCATATCTTCGTGAAACTTTTCCCAAAATCGAGATGTAAAACGGGTATCTCGATCCGAAATAATAGATATAGGAACGCCATGTCGCGAGACCACTTCCTTGATAAACAACTTAGCCAAGGCCTCCGACGATATTGCTTCTTTAATGGGAAGAAACAAAGCACTTTTCGTCAACCGATCCACTATAACCCAAATCGAATCATATTGAGTTCTCACCGTCTTAGGTAATTTAGTGATGAAGTCCATGGTAATGTGCTCCCATTTCCATTTCGGGATCTCTAACGGTTGCAACTTACCATACGGCTTTTGATGTTCGGCTTTAACTTGCAAACAAGTAACACATCGTTCAACGTATTTTACAACATCACGTTTCATGCCCGGCCACCAATAATCTTTCTTCAAGTCATGATACATTTTCGTCGCGCCCGGATGAATGGAATATTTCGACTTATGTGCTTCATCGAGTAGCACCCGTCGGTAATCACCCGTCTTAGGCACCCACACCCTTCCTTGAAAGGACAACAAACCCCGCGGACCCATAGTAATAAACTCCGATTGGCCCACAATTCGTTCCGTGCGCTTATCGTGAACATAAGCCTCTATTTGGTCTTCAACCATCTTTTCAAGAAAGTCGTTAGTGATAATCAAACGTAACGATGTTATACGTATCGCCGGATGTTGAGTCTTTCGACTTAACGCATCCGCGACCACATTCGCCTTACCCGGATGGTAAAGTATCTCACAATCATAATCTTTCACCACATCCATCCATCTACGTTGACGATAATTCAAATCCCTTTGAGTAAAAAGGTGTTTCAAATTCTTATGATCCGAATATATCGTACACTTGACACCATACAAGTAGTGGCGCCAAATTTTCAACGCATGCACAACCGCCGCCATTTCAAGATCATGAGTCGGGTACCTCGTTTCGTGTTCCTTTAATTGTCGAGAGGCATAAGCAATGACTTTACCCCTTTGCATAAGAACGCACCCGAGCCCATTTAAGGAAGCATCACAATAAACCACCATGTCTTCGACGCCTTCCGGTAACACTAACACCGGAGTTTGACACAACTTCTCTTTCAATAATTGAAAAGCAATTTCTTGCTCGTTTTCCCAATTGAACTTAGCACTCTTCCTCGTCAACTTTGTTAATGGAGAAGCAATCTTAGAAAAGTCTTGGATAAACCGACGATAATAACCGGCCAATCCGAGAAAACTCCGGATTTCCGTAGGCGTAGTCGGTCGTCCCCAACTCTTCACCGTCTCAATCTTCCCCGGATCCACTTGGATACCGCCTTCGTTCACAATGTGGCCAAGAAATTGGACCTCTCTTAGCCAAAATTCACATTTAGAGAATTTTGCATACAACTTCTCCTTTCTTAATGTCTTCAAAACTTCGCGCAAGTGACGTTCATGTTCGTGCATACTTTTCGAGTAGACTAGTATGTCGTCAATGAACACAATAACCGACTTGTCCAACATAGGTTGGCACACCCGGTTCATAAGATCCATGAATGCCGCCGGTGCATTCGTAAGACCAAAAGGCATAACCACAAACTTTAATGCCCATAACGCGTTCGGAAAGCCGTTTTCTCAATGTCTTCCTCACGGACCCGCATTTGATGATAGCCGGACCGTAGATCGATCTTGGAGAAATACGTCGCGCCTTGAAGTTGATCAAACAAATCGTCAATCCTAGGTAACGGATAACGATTCTTGATCGTCACTTTATTTAGCTCACGGTAATCGATGCACATGCGCATACTACCGTCTTTCTTTTTCACGAATAAGACCGGAGCGCCCCACGGCGAAGCACTCGGTCGGATAAAACCCTTCTCTAGCAACTCTTGAATTTGATTCAATAGCTCTTGCATTTCCGTTGGTGCTAAACGATAAGGAGTTTTAGCAATGGGAGTAGCCCCCGGAACCAACTCAATGCGAAACTCGACTTGTCTTTCCGCCGGAACACCCGGTAACTCATCCGGAAAAACGTCTTCAAACTCATTAACTACCGGAATTTCACGAATAGGTGGTGGCTCATTACGAGTATCAACAACATAAGCAAGGAAAGCCATGCCACCGGTAACAACGGAACGACGTGCCCGTGCAAAAGTGCATATCGGCACCGGTCTTCTTCTCTTATCGCCATGAATAATCATTTCTCCCCCACTTGGGGTCTTCACACGAATACACTTGTCATGGCATGCAATATTGGCTCTATAACGATCGAGCCAATCCATACCAACAACGATATCAAAGTCGCCCAAGGTCATTGGAATAAGATCAATTTTAAAAGTTTCGGCACCAAAAACAACATCACAATTTTTACACACATCAACCACTAGCACCGTCTTGCCGTCCGCTATTTCGACTTCTACCGGACGACTTAACTTAGCTAGCGGACTATCAAGTTTAGGCACAAATGTAGGAGACACAAACGACAAATTTGCACCGCTATCAAAAAGAATCCTTGCCGGATTAGAATTAACCATGAAAGTACCTGAAACAACTTCGTTGGATTGTTTGGCTTCATCGTTCGTCATCAAGTAGTTTCGCCCTCTAGCCGACCCCGCCGCTTTCTCAATCTTCTTAACATGATCATTATTCAACTCGGGGCATTCCGGCCTCTTGTGCCCCACTTTACCGCAATTAAAACACGTAACCGTCTTGACCGTGCATTCACGGGCGTAATGACCCGACTTCCCACAATTAAAACAAGTGGGCGCAAAAGTACCCGTGCCACCTTTCTTCACACTATTAACGCTCTCGGTGCCTTTCCTAGACTTCTTGTTTGAAAAATTCGAATAGCTCGAACCTTCAAACTTCCTTTTCGAGAAAACAAAATCACTCTTCCTAGGCACCTCCGGCTCAAAACCCCGAGCCAACTCAAACAATTCATCGAAAGTCTTAGCCATACCCCGGCTAATCTTGCTCTTGTAGTCGGCATTCAAAGTACGATAAAAATCTTTCATAAGCTTATGATCATCACCCACATACTCCGGGCAAAAACGAGTCTTTGCCAAGAATGTAGACTTGAGGGTAACTAAATCCATGGAACCTTGTTGCAAATGATGCAACTCGTCCCGAATTCGATCAAGATCGGATGAAGTTCGGTATTCCTTGAAAAACTCTTTCTTGAACTCCTCCCACGTCAAGCCCATGCATTGCTCCTCGCCATACAAATTGATTTTATCATCCCACCACAACTTGCCTTCTTCACGTAACATGCTAGACCCAAACCTCGCCTTCTTCTCGGGAGGACACTCCGCGGTACGGAAGGCCCCCTCGATGTCCGAAATCCAACAAGTACTTTTCAACGGATCCCTCACCCCATTAAACGTCGGAGGTTGAGTATCCTTAAAATTTTTGTAGTGGAAGTCTCTCTTTCCATCACCCCCTTCACCTCGAGGATAAACGTTTCTAGCATCAAGGGCCTCTTCAATAGTGGCCTTCAATCGTTCATTTATCATTTCGGTCACTTGCCCATCGACCGACTCTTGGAAGACCCTTCGGACATCCGCAAGAAAATCCGATTTCAACTTCTTAAAGACGGCCTCGACCTTGGTCGAGAACTCGGCGTCTTCACTTGTACTCCCGTTTTCATGATCAGGACCGTTTCTCGTCTTCATTCTATAAAACGAATTAGGTTAAACTATGAAACGAAAGGACAATTATACCCAATTACATACGTATACTCCACACTACCCCATCTTGCTCAACAATCGTCGTACATTGCTTGTTTGACCCGATTTGCACCCGTAGTAATGGTAGCTAGTCATTACCACGCAAGCACGTCGCGCTAACTCGCTAGTACAACGTCCATCTCGCTTGATGATTGCTAAACACAACACAAACAAATAGCGCATGATTAGTTCACATAAACCTATGCACTAATCATACCGATCCGACCCAAAGTCCTACAAGTCCCGCATAAACACGCACACAAAGTCTAAGTCTAGGCGCCTATCTCAAGTCACCTAAATCCCTTAGACCATGCTCTGATACCACTTGTAACAACCCAAACCATAACCGACCAAACACGACGAGATTTCAAACAAAAAAAAAAATTTTCTGGTGCAGGCCATCTGCGCGGCGCGCCAGATGGCCGCGCGGCGCGCCAAATCGCCTGGACAGCCCGCTGTCCCCGGAAGTCTATTTAACGAAAATGTTTGACTAGTTCCCGACATTTTTAGCCAAAACGCTTTTAACCATACATTCATATATGTAAAACTAGCACATAACTAAGGTTTGAGCGAGTTTTACAAAGTGAGGCCCACACGTGCCCAAAACGCCACTAAGTTTAAAATACAATGTTTAATACAAATTAGAGTTTCGACCACGAAAAGTTTATTTGCCAAACGATACAACGAGCATGGTGTTTGGGGTTAAACTACCCAAGTCTCGGTCAAACTCCAAAATCATCACATCTCAAAAGCGTCACTAAACAAGACGGGATCTCTAATCCAACCGGATGCCCTTACCCTTGTCCACACCGGAACCTATAAAAATAGTAAACAACGAGAGGGTAAGCAAAGCTTAGTGAGTAAAACATATATATACATGCATATACAACTTACCCACACGCATCCACGATATCAAATAACACATAACAAATCTCGATAAGCAAGCTAGTATCACCAAACGTATCACTAGCAATAATCATAGCATAAATACTCATAACAATAATCAAATGCTAGTATGAACAACAATAAATCATGGTTAACCAATCTCTTCGCTAGGGAACGACTTCGCGAAACAAGTCATCGATGTTCATAACATTCGTTAGCTTCCAAAAACGGCTATGGCATGCTAACCCCCCGAGGTGTTCCAAAAACGGCTATGGCATCACCCCTCAAGTGTTCCAAAAACGGCTATGGCATCACTTGCTCAATGTGAGTAGAACACGGCTATTACTCACGCTTTCGTACACCAACACGGCTATGTGTACGGGTAACTCAAATAACAACGTGGGAGTAAAACACGGCTATTACTCGCCACTAAATGCACAAACACGGCTATGTGCCTTAGTACAAAACATGGACTAATACGGCTAAGTCCCACAACCTTGGTCACAAAACGGCTATGTGACACCATCAACACGGTACATAAATCATATACATACATATATAGATATTCCACTCACCTCAAAACCTCTTGTCGAAAGATAACCGAGCTTGAACACTTCAATGTAACGCACCTATTACATTTATCACAATATCAAAATCATAACTCAAGTTGGTCAACACTCTAAAGCTCACTCCTAGAGCCAATTTGACCTATGGTGCAAATCCGACCCATTTGCACCCTTAACCCTAAAATCGGGTTAACTCATCACAAAACCCTATCATTAACCAAAGTAGGTTCTTTACACATTTTAACATTAGTTTTAGGCTTCAACTACACATATTAATTAGCTTAAGTTCAATTTGACCCATTTGGCACTTTCAAAGTCAACCTACCCATTTTTGGGTCAACCACTAACCCTTTTACACCCATTTACATAAATCATGGTGTTCTAACCCTCTTACTAGCTAATTAGGGTTCTCTAACATCAATTAACACTTCCAAAACCCTAGTTAACTCAATATTGAGTCTATATGACCCAAATTACCCAAGAATACCCAAAATTAACCAAAAGTGGGTTTTATGTTCACCTTTGACTCAAACCCTAGCCCTAAATCAAATTAAACAAAGGAATTAAGATTAGAGCATACCACAACTACCAAAACGAAGATAATGACGAGATGAACAACTTTAGAACTTGGGCTTTAGCAAGAAACCCTCTTCTTCCTCTTCAAAATGAGCTTTCCCTCTCTAAAACTCACTCTCTCACTAAAATAAATTGGGAGGTGATAAGGTTGGTGAACAAGGGAGTAAATGAGCTCCCAAACTACTGAACCAAGCATTAAACTCGGCCTTGATGTGAAATTACCAAAATACCCCCAAAATATCTAATTTAAAAAGAGAAAGGGATCTGTCACAGACAGTTGGCGCGGCGCGCCACAAGGCCGCGCGGCGCGCAAGCCTGCCAGTCCAGCTCCTTTTGTATTTTAAATACACGCAACAGAACCCCGTTTCAAGTACCGTACATTACACTTATATACACTTATGTACACTATAAATAATCGGGTCTTACATTAATAGTATGAACCAGGTATTATTATAAAAGCCTTTTCTTCTTATTAGCGTTTTATAATTATATCTAGGGTAGTACCTACCCGTTAATGTCCATACTTAATAGCTTAGTACAGAATCAATTACTACCATCTAAATAATACTTAACCATGGAAAATTATTGCATTTCACACTTCACTATTTTACATATGCTTATCTTACATCGAACATTAAGCAAACCACACTAATAATATTATACAAAACATTATATGATCCCATGGTTTAATACGGCAGCGCATCGTTTGGTCTATTTTCTAGGACGTTTAGGTTCAAAGAATCGCTTAACGCTTATCCTGGCTGTCTGCCTATATTTTGGCTGTGGGACTGAAGAACTGGATGTTGGGATAGAACGAATAGGAATAGCGGGAATAGGGGTGGTAGTGTCTAGTGGAGTTGGTGCCACATCATCCTTATTAAACTCAGGATTTGAATTTTCTAATTCATTAGCCTTTCGTTTCTTTCCTAGTTCGAACTCGTCTTTTGTAATTTCCTGTATTTCTTCCTCGGGTTCACTTTCCTCCTCGGGTTCACTTTCCTCCTCGGGTTCACTTTCCGGGTTCTCTATAGTCGGTTCATCCGGAATTTGTGAGTCTTCCCCAAAGATATTATTTTCGTCATCGGATAGGTTAATGACTGGAACACCATCTGAAGATTCTGGTTCGGAGTCGCTGAATGTGATAACAAGTTTTGAGCCCGGCATCTATCACACAACAACTAACCCATTAGTACTACATAATATTTACATATAAATTTTAACCAACAATGATAAGCAATGGTTTTTAAATCAGACCCGGTCAAAGTCCAGACTTACTAATGTATCCTAACGACTTCTCGGTTAGACACACTAATGTAAACCTGGTTCGCTAAGACCACCGCTCTGATACCACATGTCATAACCCGTCCTTAACCATAATAACGTGTTAAATAACGTATGATTTCATTGCGAGGTATTGACCTCTATATGCGACATTTTTAAAAGAAAAACTGCATATATTATACATTACAAACCATGATTCTTATTTTTGTTACAAGCTTTGGACAACATAAAAATGATTATCGTTTAGCGATAATCTTCGACTTACAAACTTTACATATAATGATAACAACACGGTTTCTAGCATATTTTACAACACAGATCCTCGGGTATGCAGTTTTATTTTTGACACAAATATGCGTACGCAAGATCCTGCTCAAATTCAACATTATGCAGCGGAAGCTTTAGTAATCTCCTGAGAATAGACATGTTTTAAAAGGTCAACATAAAGTTGGTGAGATATAGGTTTAGTGCCGGCAGCAATATATATATATAGACCACAAGATTTCGTATATAAACAGTTTAATAAAAATATTCTAAGTGGTTGAGCACTTGGTAACCATACTTAACATTTAATCACGTCGCATATTCCCTTTAATATGAAATCTTACTACACCGTACCAAGTGTAGTCACAAAACGAAGTACTGTGCAACCGTTGAATACTGGTCGTCCAGTCCGGTTGGGGTTGTCAGGCCCGATAGATCTATCAACAGGATTCGCGTTTACAATACCGCTGTAAATATTAGTTACCAAGCTACAGGGAAGTATGCCAGTGGTACAACTCAACGTAGAATATATTTTTCAGTTACTTGTGTCCATAATGTAAAACATAAAATACATGTATTCTCATCCCGAAATATTTAGAGTTTAAAAGTGGGACTATATACTCACTTTCGTCTTGAAGATATGTAATTTCGACTTGGTCTCCGATTGATATCACGAACCTATCCATATATAGTTTATCAATATATTTCTATTTTAAACAATCGTCACATATATATACTTTTTATACTTTTAATAGTTTTAATAATTTCTTAGTCCGTAGTTAGCAGTCCGATGTTAGTAATTCAATTTTAATGGTTCATTTTTAGGTGTTTAATAAACCCCCAATGAAATAAATAAAAACCCCCATCGTATATGTATTGGTCGAGATTAATCTTGACCCATGGTACCGGTGTTGTCAAATGACGTGTTGCGTACATAAAGTACCGGTGTTGTCAAATGACGTGTTGCGTACAATCATGGGATCTTATGATTAATCTTCTCGTATTGTTTACGGGTGATCCTGAACCATATAAAATTAAATTATTAGTACATATATATAAAATATCATGTTATTTTAAAAAGATGTGATTTATTTAATTTTCTCCAATTATTTTCGTAGCCAAACTAGTCTTAGATATCCGATCTCGTTTTGGTCATAGTTTCTTCGTTACAACTCCGTTTTCGTTGATTCAACTTGCCACTTCCTTGGATCGAGTCCCTCTTTAAGACTATGAACTGTAAATACCTTAGTTTGTATTCGAAATCACAGGTCATAGGTCAAACTTTAGTGAAACTTATGAAGTTAATCATTTTCCATCATGTAAACAACCTTAAATGATTATTTTT
>NC_092343.1:254697500-254710000 GCF_046630445.1 Rutidosis leptorrhynchoides
AAAGTGTTGTAAATATATTTTGAACATACTTTGATCTATATGTATATATTGTTATAGGTTCGTGAATCAACCAGTGGCCAAGTCTTACTTCCCGACGAAGTAAAAATCTGTGAAAGTGAGTTATAGTCCCACTTTTAAAATCTAATATTTTTGGGATGAGAATACATGCAGGTTTTATAAATGATTTACAAAATAGACACAAGTACGTGAAACTACATTCTATGGTTGAATTATCGAAATCGAATATGCCCCTTTTTATTAAGTCTGGTAATCTAAGAATTAGGGAACAGACACCCTAATTGACGCGAATCCTAAAGATAGATCTATTGGGCCTAACAAACCCCATCCAAAGTACCGGATGTTTTAGTACTTCGAAATTTATATCATATCCGAAGGGTGTCCCGGAATGATGGGGATATTCTTATATATGCATCTTGTTATTGTCGGTTACCAGGTGTTCACCATATGAATGATTTTTATCTCTATGTATGGGATGTGTATTGAAATATGAAATCTTGTGGTCTATTGTTACGATTTGATATATATAGGTTAAACCTATAACTCACCAACATTTTTGTTGACGTTTAAAGCATGTTTATTCTCAGGTGAATATTAAGAGCTTCCGCTGTTGCATACTAAAATAAGGACAAGATTTGGAGTCCATGTTTGTATGATATTGTGTAAAAACTGCATTCAAGAAACTGATTTCGATGTAACATATTTGTATTGTAAACCATTATGTAATGGTCGTGTGTAAACAGGATATTTTAGATTATCATTATTTGATAATCTACGTAAAGCTTTTTAAACCTTTATTTATGAAATAAAGGTTATGGTTTGTTTTAAAAATGAATGCAGTCTTTGAAAAACGTCTCATATAGAGGTCAAAACCTCGCAACGAAATCAATTAATATGGAACGTTTTTAATCAATAAGAACGGGACATTTCATCGAAGACGATCAGATACCGTCCTAGTCTCAACCATAAACGATGCCGACCAGGGATCAGCGGATGTTGCTTTTAGGACTCCGCTGGCACCTTATGAGAAATCAAAGTTTTTGGGTTCCGGGGGGAGTATGGTCGCAAGTGAAATGTCCCGTTCTTATTAATTAAAAACGTTCCATATTAGTTGATTTCGTTGCGAGGTTTTGACCTCTATATGAGACGTTTTTCAAAGAGTGCATTCATTTTTAAAACAAACCATAACCTTTATTTCATAAATAAAGGTTTAAAAAGCTTTACGTAGATTATCAAATAATGATAATCTAAAATATCCTGTTTACACACGACCATTACATAATGGTTTACAATACAAATATGTTACATCGAAATCAGTTTCTTGAATGCAGTTTTTACACAATATCATACAAACATGGACTCCAAATCTTGTCCTTATTTTAGTATGCAACAGCGGAAGCTCTTAATATTCACCTGAGAATAAACATGCTTTAAACGTCAACAAAAATGTTGGTGAGTTATAGGTTTAACCTATATATATCAAATCGTAACAATAGACCACAAGATTTCATATTTCAATACACATCCCATACATAGAGATAAAAATCATTCATATGGTGAACACCTGGTAACCGACAATAACAAGATGCATATATAAGAATATCCCCATCATTCCGGGACACCCTTCGGATATGATATAAATTTCGAAGTACTAAAGCATCCGGTACTTTGGATGGGGTTTGTTAGGCCCAATAGATCTATCTTTAGGATTCGCGTCAATTAGGGTGTCTGTTCCCTAATTCTTAGATTACCAGACTTAATAAAAAGGGGCATATTCGATTTTGATAATTCAACCATAGAATGTAATTTCACGTACTTGTGTCTATTTTGTAAATCATTTATAAAACCTGCATGTATTCTCATCCCAAAAATATTAGATTTTAAAAGTGGGACTATAACTCACTTTCACAGATTTTTACTTCGTCGGGAAGTAAGACTTGGCCACTGGTTGATTCACGAACCTATAACAATATATACATATATATCAAAGTATGTTCAAAATATATTTACAACACTTTTAATATATTTTGATGTTTTAAGTTTATTAAGTCAGCTGTCCTCGTTAGTAACCTACAACTAGTTGTCCACAGTTAGATGTACAGAAATAAATCGATAAATATTATCTTGAATCAATCCACGACCCAGTGTATACGTATCTCAGTATTGATCACAACTCAAACTATATATATTTTGGAATCAACCTCAACCCTGTATAGCTAACTCCAACATTCACATATAGAGTGTCTATGGTTGTTCCGAAATATATATAGATGTGTCGACATGATAGGTCGAAACATTGTATACGTGTCTATGGTATCTCAAGATTACATAATATATAATACAAGTTGATTAAGTTATGGTTGGAATAGATTTGTTACCAATTTTCACGTAGCTAAAATGAGAAAAATTATCCAATCTTGTTTTACCCATAACTTCTTTATTTTAAATCCGTTTTGAGTGAATCAAATTGCTATGGTTTCATATTGAACTCTATTTTATGAATCTAAACAAAAAAAGTATAGGTTTCTAGTCGGAAAAATAAGTTACAAGTCATTTTTGTAAAGGTAGTCATTTCAGTCGAAAGAACGACGTCTAGATGACCATTTTAGAAAACATACTTCCACTTTGAGTTTAACCATAATTTTTGGATATAGTTTCATGTTCATAATAAAAATCATTTTCTCAGAATAACAACTTTTAAATCAAAGTTTATCATAGTTTTTAATTAACTAACCCAAAACAGCCCGCGGTGTTACTACGACGGCGTAAATCCGGTTTTACGGTGTTTTTCGTGTTTCCAGGTTTTAAATCATTAAGTTAGCATATCATATAGATATAGAACATGTGTTTAGTTGATTTTAAAAGTCAAGTTAGAAGGATTAACTTTTGTTTGCGAACAAGTTTAGAATTAACTAAACTATGTTCTAGTGATTACAAGTTTAAACCTTCGAATAAGATAGCTTTATATGTATGAATCGAATGATGTTATGAACATCATTACTACCTTAAGTTCCTTGGATGAACCTACTGGAAAAGAGAAAAATGGATCTAGCTTCAATGGATCCTTGGATGGCTCAAAGTTCTTGAAGCAAAATCATGACACGAAAACAAGTTCAAGTAAGATCATCACTTGAAATAAGATTGTTATAGTTATAGAAATTGAACCAAAGTTTGAATATGATTATTACCTTGTATTAGAATGATAACCTACTGTAAGAAACAAAGATTTCTTGAGGTTGGATGATCACCTTACAAGATTGGAAGTGAGCTAGCAAACTTGAAAGTATTCTTGATTTTATGAAACTAGAACTTTTGGAATTTATGAAGAACACTTAGAACTTGAAGATAGAACTTGAGAGAGTTCAATTAGATGAAGAAAATTGAAGAATGAAAGTGTTTGTAGGTGTTTTTGGTCGTTGGTGTATGGATTAGATATAAAGGATATGTAATTTTGTTTTCATGTAAATAAGTCATGAATGATTACTCATATTTTTGTAATCTTATGAGATATTTCATGCTAGTTGCCAAATGATGGTTCCCACATGTGTTAGGTGACTCACATGGGCTGCTAAGAGCTGATCATTGGAGTGTATATACCAATAGTACATACATCTAAAAGCTGTGTATTGTACGAGTACGAATACGGGTGCATACGAGTAGAATTGTTGATGAAACTGAACGAGAATGTAATTGTAAGCATTTTTGTTAAGTAGAAGTATTTTGATAAGTGTATTGAAGTCTTTCAAAAGTGTATAAATACATATTAAAACACTACATGTATATACATTTTAACTGAGCCGTTAAGTCATCGTTAGTCGTTACATGTAAGTGTTGTTTTGAAACCTTTAGGTTAACGATCTTGTTAAATGTTGTTAACCCAATGTTTATAATATCAAAAGAGATTTTAAATTATTATATTATCATGATATTATGATGTACAAATATCTCTTAATATGATATATATACATTAAATGTCGTTACAACGATAAACGTTACATATATGTCTCGTTTCAAAATCATTAAGTTAGTAGTCTTGTTTTTACATATGTAGTTCATTGTTAATATAATTAATGATATGTTTACTTATCATAATATCATGTTAACTATATATATAACCATATATATGTCATCATATAGTTTTTTTACAAGTTTTAACGTTCGTGAATCACCGGTCAACTTGGGTGGTCAATTGTCTATATGAAACCTATTTCAATTAATCAAGTCTTAACAAGTTTGATTGCTTAACATGTTGGAAACATTTAATCATGTAAATATCAATCTCAATTAATATATATAAACATGGAAAATTTCGGGTCACTACAGTACCTACCCGTTAAATAAATTTCGTCCCGAAATTTTAAGCTGTTGAAGGTGTTGACGAATCTTCTGGAAATAGATGCGGGTATTTCTTCTTCATCTGATCTTCACGCTCCCAGGTGAACTCGGGTCCTCTACGAGCATTCCATCGAACCTTAACAATTGGTATCTTGTTTTGCTTAAGTCTTTTAACCTCACGATCCATTATTTCGACGGGTTCTTCGATGAATTGGAGTTTTTCGTTGATTTGGATTTCATCTAACGGAATAGTGAGATCTTCTTTAGCAAAACATTTCTTCAAATTCGAGACGTGGAAAGTGTTATGTACAGCCGCGAGTTGTTGAGGTAACTCAAGTCGGTAAGCTACTGGTCCGACACGATCAATAATCTTGAATGGTCCAATATACCTTGGATTTAATTTCCCTCGTTTACCAAATCGAACAACGCCTTTCCAAGGTGAAACTTTAAGCATGACCATCTCTCCAATTTCAAATTCTATATCTTTTCTTTTAATGTCAGCGTAGCTCTTTTGTCGACTTTGGGCGGTTTTCAACCGTTGTTGAATTTGGATGATCTTCTCGGTAGTTTCTTGTATAATCTCCGGACCCGTAATCTGTCTATCCCCCACCTCACTCCAACAAATCGGAGACCTGCACTTTCTACCATAAAGTGCTTCAAACGGCGCCATCTCAATGCTTGAATGGTAGCTGTTGTTGTAGGAAAATTCTGCTAACGGTAGATGTCGATCCCAACTGTTTCCGAAATCAATAACACATGCTCGTAGCATGTCTTCAAGCGTTTGTATCGTCCTTTCGCTCTGCCCATCAGTTTGTGGATGATAGGCAGTACTCATGTCTAGACGAGTTCCTAATGCTTGCTGTAATGTCTGCCAGAATCTTGAAATAAATCTGCCATCCCTATCAGAGATAATAGAGATTGGTATTCCATGTCTGGAGACGACTTCCTTCAAATACAGTCGTGCTAACTTCTCCATCTTGTCATCTTCTCTTATTGGTAGGAAGTGTGCTGATTTGGTGAGACGATCAACTATTACCCAAATAGTATCAAAACCACTTGCAGTCCTTGGCAATTTAGTGATGAAATCCATGGTAATGTTTTCCCATTTCCATTCCGGGATTTCGGGTTGTTGAAGTAGACCTGATGGTTTCTGATGCTCAGCTTTGACCTTAGAACACGTCAAACATTCTCCTACGTATTTAGCAACATCGGCTTTCATACCCGGCCACCAAAAATGTTTCTTGAGATCCTTGTACATCTTCCCCGTTCCAGGATGTATTGAGTATCTGGTTTTATGAGCTTCTCTAAGTACCATTTCTCTCATATCTCCAAATTTTGGTACCCAAATCCTTTCAGCCCTATACCGGGTTCCGTCTTCCCGAATATTAAGATGCTTCTCCGATCCTTTGGGTATTTCATCCTTTAAATTTCCCTCTTTTAAAACTCCTTGTTGCGCCTCCTTTATTTGAGTAGTAATGTTATTATGAATCATTATATTCATAGATTTTACTCGAATGGGTTCTCTATCCTTCCTGCTCAAGGCATCGGCTACCACATTTGCCTTCCCCGGGTGGTAACGAATCTCAAAATCGTAATCATTCAATAATTCAATCCACCTACGCTGCCTCATATTCAGTTGTTTCTGATTAAATATGTGTTGAAGACTTTTGTGGTCGGTATATATAATACTTTTGACCCCATATAAGTAGTGCCTCCAAGTCTTTAATGCAAAAACAACCGCGCCTAATTCCAAATCATGCGTCGTATAATTTTGTTCGTGAATCTTCAATTGTCTAGACGCATAAGCAATCACCTTTGTTCGTTGCATTAATACACAACCGAGACCTTGCTTTGATGCGTCACAATAAATCACAAAATCATCATTCCCTTCAGGCAATGACAATATAGGTGCCGTAGTTAGCTTTTTCTTCAATAACTGAAACGCTTTCTCTTGTTCATCATTCCATTCAAATTTCTTCCCTTTATGCGTTAATGCAGTCAAGGGTTTTGCTATTCTGGAAAAGTCTTGGATGAACCTTCTGTAGTAACCAGCTAGTCCTAAAAACTGGCGTATGTGTTTCGAAGTTTTCGGGGTTTCCCACTTTTCAACAGTTTCTATCTTTGCCGGATCCACCTTAATACCTTCTTTGTTCACTATGTGACCGAGGAATTGAACTTCTTCCAACCAAAATGCACACTTTGAAAACTTAGCGTACAATTCTTCCTTCCTCAATACTTCTAACACCTTTCTCAAATGTTCACCGTGTTCTTGGTCATTCTTTGAGTAAATAAGTATGTCATCAATGAAAACAATGACAAACTTGTCAAGGTATGGTCCACACACTCGGTTCATAAGGTCCATGAACACAGCTGGTGCATTAGTTAAACCAAACGGCATGACCATAAACTCGTAATGACCGTAACGTGTTCTGAAAGCAGTCTTTGGAATATCATCTTCTTTCACCCGCATTTGATGATACCCGGAACGTAAGTCAATCTTTGAATAAACAGACGAGCCTTGTAGTTGATCAAATAAGTCGTCGATTCTCGGTAGTGGGTAGCGGTTCTTGATGGTAAGTTTGTTCAACTCTCGGTAGTCGATACACAACCTGAATGTACCATCTTTCTTCTTGACAAACAAAACAGGAGCTCCCCACGGTGATGTGCTTGGTCGAATGAAACCACGCTCTAAAAGTTCTTGTAATTGGCTTTGCAGTTCTTTCATCTCGCTGGGTGCGAGTCTGTAAGGAGCACGAGCTATTGGTGCAGCTCCTGGTACAAGATCTATTTGAAATTCAACGGATCGATGTGGGGGTAATCCCGGTAATTCTTTCGGAAATACATCGGGAAATTCTTTTGCAATGGGAACATCATTGATGCTCTTTTCTTCAGTTTGTACTTTCTCGACGTGTGCTAGAACAGCATAGCAACCTTTTCTTATTAGTTTTTGTGCCTTCAAATTACTAATAAGATGTAGCTTCGTGTTGCCCTTTTCTCCGTACACCATTAAGGGTTTTCCTTTTTCTCGTATAATGCGAATTGCATTTTTGTAACAAACGATCTCCGCTTTCACTTCTTTCAACCAGTCCATACCGATTATCACATCAAAACTCCCTAACTCTACTGGTATCAAATCAATCTTAAATGTTTCGCTAACCAGTTTAATTTCTCGATTCCGACATATATTATCTGCTGAAATTAATTTACCATTTGCTAATTCGAGTAAAAATTTACTATCCAAAGGCGTCAATGGACAACTTAATTTAGCACAAAAATCTCTACTCATATAGCTTCTATCCGCACCCGAATCAAATAAAACGTAAGCAGATTTATTGTCAATAAGAAACGTACCCGTAACAAGCTCCGGGTCTTCCTGTGCCTCTACCGCATTAATATTGAAAACTCTTCCACGGCCTTGTCCATTCGTGTTCTCCTGGTTCGGGCAATTTCTAATAATGTGGCCTGGTTTTCCACATTTATAACAAACTACATTGGCATAACTTGCTCCGACACTACTTGCTCCGCCATTACTCGTTCCGACACCATTTGTTCCTTTCGTTCTATTAACCCCTGGTCCGTAGACCTCACACTTCGCCGCGCTATGACCATTTCTTTTACACTTGTTGCAAAATTTGGTGCAGAACCCCGAGTGATTCTTTTCACACCTTTGGCATAGTTGCTTCTGATTGTTGTTGTTGTTGTTGCGGTTATTATTGTTGTTGGGATGATTGTTGTAGTTGCTGTTGTTGTTGTTGTTGTTGTTGGGCCGTTTGTTGTAGTTGCGATTGATGTTGCGATTGTTGGGATAATTGTTACGATTATTGTTGTAATTGCTGTTGTTGTTGTATTGGTGATTCTTATCACCGTTTTCCTCCCACTTTCTTTTGACTTGCTTCACATTGGCCTCTTCAGCAGTCTGTTCTTTAATTCTTTCTTCAATCTGGTTCACTAGTTTGTGAGCCATTCTACATGCCTGTTGTATGGAGGCGGGCTCGTGTGAACTTATATCTTCTTGGATTCTTTCCGGTAATCCTTTCACAAACGCGTCGATCTTCTCTTCCTCATCTTCGAATGCTCCCGGACACAATAGGCACAATTCTGTGAATCGTCTTTCGTACGTGGTAATATCAAATCCTTGGGTTCGTAACCCTCTAAGTTCTGTCTTGAGCTTATTGACCTCGGTTCTGGGACGGTACTTCTCGTTCATCAAGTGCTTGAATGCTGACCACGGTAGTGCGTACGCATCATCTTGTCCCACTTGCTCTAGATAGGTATTCCACCATGTTAACGCAGAACCTGTGAAGGTATGCGTAGCGTACTTCACTTTGTCCTCTTCAGTACACTTACTTATGGCAAACACCGATTCAACCTTCTCGGTCCACCGTTTCAATCCGATCGGTCCTTCGGTTCCATCAAATTCCAAAGGTTTGCAGGCAGTGAATTCTTTGTAGGTGCATCCTACACGATTTCCTGTACTGCTAGATCCAAGGTTATTGTTGGTATGTAGCGCAGCCTGTACTGCGGCTATGTTTGAAGCTAGAAAAGTACGGAATTCCTCTTCATTCATATTCACGGTGTGTCGAGTAGTCGGTGCCATTTCCTTCAAAATAATTAAATGGAACAAGTTAATCATACAGAATATTAAGAGTAGTTAATAGTATTTCGTAGCATAATATGAACTCATTTATAAAAGCTTTTTCTTCATATTAGCGTTTTATAAGTTTAAATTCGGGTAGTACCTACCCGTTAAGTTCATACTTAGTAGCTAATATACAATTCAACTACTACAATTCTATATGAAAAACTGATTATAATAATATTTCGCGTTCAAACTTTTATACAATATTTTACAAACTTACAATACCGCTTATTTTACATAAAGCATGAAATATAGCACACAATAACTTTGATACAAGATAGTTGTGAAGACAATTCTAGCTAGTACACAAGTCGTTCAGCAAAGGCAATAAAGACACGTAATTCATACGTCCAGAAACAAGTCATGCATTCTGGTTTTACTAGGACTACTTCCCATCCTTGGTCGTGTGCAACATAACCGTTATGGCCGTTGATAAGACAGCGTGTTGTAACGTCATCAAAGGGACGAGGGTTACGTAATGTCCAACAGTCCCGTAATAATCTAAAAACCTCATTTCTTACCCCAATTACCGACTCCGTCACTTGTGGAAACGTTTTGTTTAATAGTTGTAGCCCGATGTTCTTGTTCTCACTTTGGTGAGAAGCGAACATTACTAATCCGTAAGCATAACATGCTTCTTTATGTTGCATGTTAGCCGCTTTTTCTAAATCACGAAGTCCAATATTCGGATATATTGAGTCAAAATAATTTCTTAACCCGTTGCGTAAAATAGCATTTGGGTTCCCCGCAATATATGCGTCAAAGTAAACACATCGTAACTTATGGGTTTCCCAATGTGATATCCCCCATCTTTCAAACGAAAGTCTCTTATAAACCAAGACATTCTTGGAACGTTCTTCGAATGTCTTACAAACTGATCTCGCCTTAAAAAGTTGTGCCGAGGAATTCTGGCCGACTCTAGACAAGATTTCATCAATCATGTCTCCGGGTAGGTCTCTTAAAATATTGGGTTGTCTATCCATTTTGTGTTTTTAAACTGTAAAATAGACAAGAGTTAGATTCATAAAAAAATACTTATTAATACAAGCAATTTTTACATATATCATAAAGCATACGAACACTATATTACATATATTACACCACACGAATACAACTATCTTATTCCGACTCGCTCGTTTCTTCTTCTTCGGTTTTGGTTCGTTTTGCCAAGTTTCTAGGGATATATGATGTTCCCCTAATACGAGCCGTCGTGATCCACATTGGTTTAGAAAAACCTGGTGGTTTAGAGGTTCCCGGGTCATTGTTACAACTTAAGGACTTCGGGGGTTGACGATACATATAAAGTTCATCGGGGTTGGAATTAGATTTCTCTATTTTTATGCCCTTTCCCTTATTATTTTCTTTTGCCTTTTTAAATTCAGTTGGGGTAATTTCTATAACATCATCGGAATTCTCGTCGGAATCCGATTCATCGGAGAATTGGTAATCCTCCCAATATTTTGCTTCCTTGGCGGAAACACCATTGACCATAATTAACTTTGGTCGGTTAGTTGAGGATTTTCTTTTACTTAACCGTTTTATTATTTCCCCCACCGGTTCTATTTCTTCATCCGGTTCCGATTCTTCTTCCGGTTCCGATTCTTCTTCCGGTTCCGACTCTTCTTCCGGTTCCTCTTCGGGAACTTGTGAATCAGTCCACAAATCATTCCAATTTACATTTGACTCTTCATTATTATTAGGTGAGTCAATGGGACTTGTTCTAGAGGTAGACATCTATCACATAATATCAAACGCGTTAAGAGATTAATATATCACATAATATTCACATGTTAAAAATATATAGTTTCCAACAAAATTTGTTAAGCAATCATTTTTCAAGTAAACACGGTCGAAGTCCAGACTCACTAATGCATCCTAACAAACTCGATAAGACACACTAATGCAAAATTCTGGTTCTCTAAGACCAACGCTCGGATACCAACTGAAATGTCCCGTTCTTATTAATTAAAAACGTTCCATATTAGTTGATTTCGTTGCGAGGTTTTGACCTCTATATGAGACGTTTTTCAAAGAGTGCATTCATTTTTAAAACAAACCATAACCTTTATTTCATAAATAAAGGTTTAAAAAGCTTTACGTAGATTATCAAATAATGATAATCTAAAATATCCTGTTTACACACGACCATTACATAATGGTTTACAATACAAATATGTTACATCGAAATCAGTTTCTTGAATGCAGTTTTTACACAATATCATACAAACATGGACTCCAAATCTTGTCCTTATTTTAGTATGCAACAGCGGAAGCTCTTAATATTCACCTGAGAATAAACATGCTTTAAACGTCAACAAAAATGTTGGTGAGTTATAGGTTTAACCTATATATATCAAATCGTAACAATAGACCACAAGATTTCATATTTCAATACACATCCCATACATAGAGATAAAAATCATTCATATGGTGAACACCTGGTAACCGACAATAACAAGATGCATATATAAGAATATCCCCATCATTCCGGGACACCCTTCGGATATGATATAAATTTCGAAGTACTAAAGCATCCGGTACTTTGGATGGGGTTTGTTAGGCCCAATAGATCTATCTTTAGGATTCGCGTCAATTAGGGTGTCTGTTCCCTAATTCTTAGATTACCAGACTTAATAAAAAGGGGCATATTCGATTTTGATAATTCAACCATAGAATGTAATTTCACGTACTTGTGTCTATTTTGTAAATCATTTATAAAACCTGCATGTATTCTCATCCCAAAAATATTAGATTTTAAAAGTGGGACTATAACTCACTTTCACAGATTTTTACTTCGTCGGGAAGTAAGACTTGGCCACTGGTTGATTCACGAACCTATAACAATATATACATATATATCAAAGTATGTTCAAAATATATTTACAACACTTTTAATATATTTTGATGTTTTAAGTTTATTAAGTCAGCTGTCCTCGTTAGTAACCTACAACTAGTTGTCCACAGTTAGATGTACAGAAATAAATCGATAAATATTATCTTGAATCAATCCACGACCCAGTGTATACGTATCTCAGTATTGATCACAACTCAAACTATATATATTTTGGAATCAACCTCAACCCTGTATAGCTAACTCCAACATTCACATATAGAGTGTCTATGGTTGTTCCGAAATATATATAGATGTGTCGACATGATAGGTCGAAACATTGTATACGTGTCTATGGTATCTCAAGATTACATAATATATAATACAAGTTGATTAAGTTATGGTTGGAATAGATTTGTTACAAATTTTCACGTAGCTAAAATGAGAAAAATTATCCAATCTTGTTTTACCCATAACTTCTTTATTTTAAATCCGTTTTGAGTGAATCAAATTGCTATGGTTTCATATTGAACTCTATTTTATGAATCTAAACAAAAAAAGTATAGGTTTCTAGTCGGAAAAATAAGTTACAAGTCATTTTTGTAAAGGTAGTCATTTCAGTCGAAAGAACGACGTCTAGATGACCATTTTAGAAAACATACTTCCACTTTGAGTTTA
>NC_092343.1:254752500-254755000 GCF_046630445.1 Rutidosis leptorrhynchoides
CTCTTCTTGCGATTAAGCACCGCTTGTAATGGTCCAGAATTCGCAGATATAATTTCGGAATGAACATTGTTAATGTTCTAGGAAGGAAATTGTAATGACACGATCTTGACTTGTCAAATTACCAGAATACCTCGGAAAAGGCCGAATTATCAAGAAATATTTTCTTGATATTTAGATATCGAAGAGAATACAAGAGTCGTGTAACATAGCACATGATGACGTTATGATCTGTGAATCATCATGTTCCATTTAGAAACTCAGCATGAATTACTGTAATATAATCACGTTGATCAAGTGTCATTATATTATACTAACTCATGCTTCAGCTCCCAACACTTCTTCAAGAATATTCCTATTTTAAACTCGAATGTTTCAAAATTTAGAAACTAAAATAGTTTCTTTTATGATATAATACAGATAGCGCGAAGAGGTAAATGATTTCAGATAAGAATAATTATAAAAATATCTTCAGAAGTATGGATGATATTTATAATGAAAGATACGATGATATCTTAGAATATCTAATATCAGAGGATGATGAAAGATATTGTCCGCAGGGGTTTAGAGTCAGGAGCAAGGTATTCATTAATGAATTCAGCAAGTACTGAATCATTTGGATTCTTTGAAGGCAGGTTCAGCCTTTGTGATTTGTCCACAGCCTCCTTCATACTTTGCTCAATCCGTTTTCCAGTTCCAAAGCTTCTCTTTTACTGAGCTTTGCCAATATACTATCCTTTATCATCCAACTTTTTACTGTTAAGGTCGTTTACAGCTTTTGCTGCTTCATCAGCATTTTTCAAAATTTCGAGAACTGGTTCGCAGTTTAGGGTGTTTTTCAGAAATTTCTTATTCAAAGAATGTAAGTCTTGGAGGTAGACGTTGTGTGTATATGTAATTGTTGATGTAGACATGCTACGAGGTTTCAAAATACTGATTGCTGATTCTCAATAATTGGTATGGCAATTCTTGTTATAAGGTACGAATGAGTATATGATAGGGTTTCGATAATTATAATGATTTTTTTTTGGAAAGTCAAAGATCAATGAAGTTGTTGGTAAGTTTATTGCTAATGTGGTGATTATAAACGATTCCCCGGTAACATTGGCGAAAGGGCAACGTATCTATCGAGGTTATAATAAGACTGTTTTGATTGAGAAGTCGAAGATGACTTGCTGGAGCTGTGACAAAACTGTCTATTTTGAAACAGAATTGAAAAGTTATTTTAGCTAGTAAATGCCAAAGGGTCTAACGCGGATACGTGTCGAACTATGACTTGGGTTTTGAGAGTTTTTTTTCAGGTGTATAACTGTGGGTAACATGTGGTTGGATCATCATCTCGATTGTTCCTTAGTTGAAGTGTCTTCAGGAATTTCGAAGGGTTTGAGCACATATTATAATCGTTAATACATATGATGTTCTAACACAGTTTTGAAATCAAAGTATAGCTTTTAAAGATATAGGAATCTAAGAGTGATGATATTGGTTATATTTCGAATTGAATTATGCGATTTCAAAATCAGAATATGTAATTGAATTTGAATGAGTATGATTGTTTTGATTTATATGAAAGAATGGATATTGTTGTGAAAGTAGGGAGTATAGTTGATGATTGCTGAATCAGTTTCGAAAAATGTAATATATTAATTGTGAATTTATATATCTCTCGGGTATTACCTACCCGTTAAAAAAAATTTCACAATTAATATTTTGTACAAAAGAAGTTTATTACAGTCTTTATGAAAATATATGTGTATATTTTCTTTAGATGTAATATAGATTTAATGAGTTAATATTAAATTAAACTCATTTGTTTTATGGTTGGAACTAGAATTGAGTAATCCCTAAAACTTTATAAATTGCATAAGTATTTCTTCAATAATATTGAAATTATGAATCATTACTTTGTTATTTGTTGGTTTTCGTGAAATTCTTGTGAACTTCGCAAGGTACGAATGATGTTATTTGAAAAGTTTCGAGTACATCGATGATGAAAGTGTAAAATCAAACATATATTCAAATAATACACTTGATTTATTATGAATTGGATTTTTTATTGAATTGAGACAGAGATTGTAATTAACGATGGTTAAGTTGCGGACGAAGGACGTACATCATTGCATATTTGTAATATGAATTAACTGAGTAGTTAAGATTCACACATAATAGCTTAGTACGGGAAGATTTATTATGGTTTAAAAATTTATACATATAAAATATACATATAAATCTTTCGATTGGAAATGAGTTAATACTTCATAACTCGTTGATACAATATATTTGTTGTTGGTTCGTAATGATGTCCACAATGATTCTTGAACTGACAGAGTTTGTGATGTTACAGGTGCTGTTGATTCTGACGATACTGACGGCACTGACTGTGTTGATGATGCTACGGTCCTGTTGATGCTGTTGGTAAAACAATTCTAGCTTGTAAATCGTACACCATTTTTGATCAAAGTTTCTACTCTACCATCTCCGTTCACTCATCCGATTTACGGTC
>NC_092343.1:254792500-254815000 GCF_046630445.1 Rutidosis leptorrhynchoides
ACGACCAAAAACACCTACAAACACTTTCATTCTTCAATTTTCTTCATCTAATTGATCTCTCTCAAGTTCTATCTTCAAGTTCTAAGTGTTCTTCATAAATTCCAAAAGTTCTAGTTTCATAAAATCAAGAATACTTTCAAGTTTGCTAGCTCACTTCCAATCTTGTAAGGTGATCATCCAACCTCAAGAAATCTTTGTTTCTTACAGTAGGTTATCATTCTAATACAAGGTAATAATCATATTCAAACTTTGGTTCAATTTCTATAACTATAACAATCTTATTTCAAGTGATGATCTTACTTGAACTTGTTTTCGTGTCATGATTCTGCTTCAAGAACTTCGAGCCATCCAAGGATCCGTTGAAGCTAGATCCATTTTTCTCTTTTCCAGTAGGTTTATCCAAGGAAATTAAGGTAGTAATCATATTCATAACATCATTCGATTCATACATATAAAGCTATCTTATTCGAAGGTTTAAACTTGTAATCACTAGAACATAGTTTAGTTAATTCTAAACTTGTTCGCAAACAAAAGTTAATCCTTCTAACTTGACTTTTAAAATCAACTAAACACATGTTCTATATCTATATGATATGCTAACTTAATGAGTTAAAACCTGGAAACACGAAAAACACCGTAAAACCGGATTTATGCCGTCGTAGTAACACCGCGGGCTGTTTTGGGTTAGTTAATTAAAAACTATGATAAACTTTGATTTAAAAGTTGTTATTCTGAGAAAATGATTTTTATTATGAACATGAAACTATATCCAAAAATTATGGTTAAACTCAAAGTGGAAGTATGTTTTCTAAAATGGTCATCTAGACGTCGTTCTTTCGACTGAAATGACTACCTTTACAAAAACGACTTGTAACTTATTTTTCCGACTATAAACCTATACTTTTTCTGTTTAGATTCATAAAATAGAGTTCAATATGAAACCATAGCAATTTGATTCACTCAAAACGGATTTAAAATGAAGAAGTTATGGGTAAAACAAGATTGGATAATTTTTCTCATTTTAGCTACGTGAAAATTGGTAACAAATCTATTCCAACCATAACTTAATCAACTTGTATTGTATATTATGTAATCTTGAGATACCATAGACACGTATACAACGTTTCGACCTATCATGTCGACACATCTATATATATTTCGGAACAACCATAGACACTCTATATGTGAATGTTGGAGTTAGCTATACAGGGTTGAGGTTGATTCCAAAATATATATAGTTTGAGTTGTGATCAATAATGAGATACGTATACACTGGGTCGTGGATTGATTCAAGATAATATTTATCGATTTATTTCTGTACATCTAACTGTGGACAACTAGTTGTAGGTTACTAACGAGGACAGCTGACTTAATAAACTTAAAACATCAAAATATATTAAAAGTGTTGTAAATATATTTTAAACATACTTTGATATATATGTATATATTGTTATAGGTTCGTGAATCAACCAGTGGTCAAGTCTTACTTCCCGACGAAGTAAAAATCTGTGAAAGTGAGTTATAGTCCCACTTTTAAAATCTAATATTTTTGGGATGAGAATACATGCAGGTTTTATAAATGATTTACAAAATAGACACAAGTACGTGAAACTACATTCTATGGTTGAATTATCGAAATCGAATATGCCCCTTTTTATTAAGTCTGGTAATCTAAGAATTAGGGAACAGACACCCTAATTGACGCGAATCCTAAAGATAGATCTATTGGGCCTAACAAACCCCATCCAAAGTACCGGATGCTTTAGTACTTCGAAATTTATATCATATCCGAAGGGTGTCCCGGAATGATGGGGATATTCTTATATATGCATCTTGTTAATGTCGGTTACCAGGTGTTCACCATATGAATGATTTTTATCTCTATGTATGGGATGTGTATTGAAATATGAAATCTTGTGGTCTATTATTATGATTTGATATATATAGGTTAAACCTATAACTCACCAACATTTTTGTTGACGTTTTAAACATGTTTATTCTCAGGTGATTATTAAGAGCTTCCGCTGTCGCATACTTAAATAAGGACGAGATTTGGAGTCCATGCTTGTATGATATTGTGTAAAAACTGCATTCAAGAAACTTATTTTGTTGTAACATATTTGTATTGTAAACCATTATGTAATGGTCGTGTGTAAACAGGATATTTTAGATTATCATTATTTGATAATCTACGTAAAGCTTTTTAAACCTTTATTGATGAAATAAAGGTTATGGTTTGTTTTAAAATGAATGCAGTCTTTGAAAAACGTCTCATATAGAGTTCAAAACCTCGCAACGAAATCAATTAATATGGAACGTTTTTAATCAATAAGAACGGGACATTTCAGTTGGTATCCGAGCGTTGGTCTTAGAGAACCAGAAAATTTGCATTAGTGTGTCTTATCGAGTTTGTTAGGATGCATTAGTGATTCTGGACTTCGACCGTGTTTTCTTTAAAAATGATTGCTTAACATTTTTGTTGGAAACTATATATTTTTAACATATGAATATTATGTGATATATTAATCTCTTAACGTGTTTGATATTATGTGATAGATGTCTACCTCTAGAACAAGTCCCATTGACTCACCTAATAATAATGAAGAGTCAAATGTAAATTGGAATGATTCGTGGACTGATTCACAAGTTCCCGAAGAGGAACCGGAAGAAGAGTCGGAACCGGAAGAAGAATCGGAACTGGAAGAAGAATCGGAACCGGAAGAAGAATCGGAACCGGTGGGGGAATAATAAAACGGTTAAGTAAAAGAGAATCCTCAACCAACCGACCAAGGTTAATTATGGTCAATGGTGTTTCCACCAAGGAAGCAAAATATTGGGAGGATTACCAATTCTCCGATGAATCGGATTCCGACGAGAATCCCGATGATGTTATAGAAATTACCCCAACTGAATTTAAAAAGGCAAAAGAAAATAATAAGGGAAAGGGCATAAAAATAGAGAAATCTAATTCCAACCCCAATGAACTTTATATGTATCGTCAACCCCCGAAGTCCTTAAGTTGTAACAATGACCCGGGAACCTCTAAACCACCAGGTTTTTCTAAACCAATGTGGACAACGACGGCTCGTATTAGGGGAACATCATATATCCCTAGAAACTTGGTAAAACGAACCAAAACCGAACAAGAAGAAACGAGCGAGTCGGAATAAGATAGTTATATTCGTGTGGTGTAATATATGTAATATAGTGTGCTTATGCTTTATGATATATGTAAAAATTGCTTGTATTAATAAGTATTTTTTTTATGAATCTAACTCTTGTCTATTTTACAGTATAAAAACACAAAATGGATAGACAACCCAATATTTTAAGAGACCTACCCGGAGACATGATTGATGAAATCTTGTCTAGAGTCGGTCAGAATTCCTCGGCACAACTATTTAAGGCGAGATCAGTTTGTAAGACATTCGAAGAACGTTCCAAGAATGCCTTGGTTTATAAAAGGCTTTCGTTCGGAAGATGGGGGATATCACATTGGGAAATCCATAAGTTACGATGTGCTTACTTTGACGCATATATTGCGGGGAACCCAAATGCTATTTTACGCAACGGGTTAAGAAATTATTTTGACTCAGTATATCCGAATATAGGACTTCGTGATTTAGAAAAAGCGGCTAACATGCAACATAAAGAAGCATGTTATGCTTACGGGTTAGTAATGTTCGCTTCTCACCAAAGTAAGAACAAGAACATCGGGCTACAACTATTAAACAAAACGTTCCCACAAGTAACGGAGTCGGTAATTGGGATAAGAAATGAGGTTTTTAGGTTATTACGAGACTGTTGGTCATTACGTAACCCTCGTCCCTTTGACGACGTTACAACACGCTGTCTTATCAACGGCCATAACGGTTATGTTCCACAAGACCAAGGATGGGAAGTAGTCCTAGTAAAACCAGAATGCATGACTTGTTTCTGGAAGTATGAATTACGTGTCTTTATTGCCTTTGCTGAACGACTTGTGTACTAGCTAGAATTATCTTCACAACTATCTTGTATCAAAGTTATTGTGTGCTATATTTCATGCTTTATGTAAAATAAGCGGTATTGTAAGTTTGTAAAATATTGTATAAAAGTTTGAACGTGAAATATTATTACAATCAGTTTTTCGTATAGAATTGTAGTAGTTGAATTGTATATTAGCTACTAAGTATGAACTTAACGGGTAGGTACTACCCGAATTTAAACTTATAAAATGCTAATATGAAGAAAAAGCTTTTATAAATGAGTTCATATTATGCTACGAAATACTATTAACTACTCTTAATATTCTGTATGATTAACTTGTTCCATTTGACTATTTTGAAGGAAATGGCACCGACTACTCGACACACCGTGAATATGAATGAAGAGGAATTCCGTACTTTTCTAGCTTCAAACATAGCCGCGGTGCAGGCTGCGCTACATACCAACAATAACCTTGGATCTGGCAGTACAGGAAATCGTGTAGGATGCACCTACAAAGAATTCACTGCCTGCAAACCTTTGGAATTTGATGGAACCGAAGGACCGATCGGATTGAAACGGTGGACCGAGAAGGTCGAATCGGTGTTTGCCATAAGTAAGTGTACTGAAGAGGACAAAGTGAAGTACGCTACGCATACCTTCACAGGTTCTGCATTAACATGGTGGAATACCTATCTAGAGCAAGTGGGACAAGATGATGCGTACGCACTACCGTGGTCAGCATTCAAGCACTTGATGAACGAGAAGTACCGTCCCAGAACCGAGGTCAATAAGCTCAAGACAGAACTTAGAGGGTTACGAACCCAAGGATTTGATATTACCACGTACGAAAGACGATTCACAGAATTGTGCCTATTGTGTCCGGGAGCATTCGAAGATGAGGAAGAGAAGATCGACGCGTTTGTGAAAGGATTACCGGAAAGAATCCAAGAAGATATAAGTTCACACGAGCCCGCCTCCATACAACAGGCATGTAGAATGGCTCACAAACTAGTGAACCAGATTGAAGAAAGAATTAAAGAACAGACTGCTGAAGAGGCCAATGTGAAGCAAGTCAAAAGAAAGTGGGAGGAAAACGGTGATAAGAATCACCAATACAACAACAACAGCAATTACAACAATAATCGCAACAATTATCCCAACAATCGCAACATCAATCGCAACTACAACAAATGGCCCAACAACAACAACAACAACAGCAACTACAACAATCATTCCAACAACAATAATAACCGCAACAACAACAACAGTCAGAAGCAGCTATGCCAAAGGTGTGAAAAGTATCACTCGGGGTTCTGCACCAAATTTTGCAACAAGTGTAAAAGAAATGGTCATAGTGCGGTGAAGTGTGAGGTCTACGGACCAGGGGTTAATAGAACGAAAGGAACAAATGGTGTCGGAACGAGTAATGGCGGAGCAAGTAGTGTCGGAGCAAGTTATGCCAATGTAGTTTGTTATAAATGTGGAAAACCGGGCCACATTATTAGAAATTGCCCGAACCAGGAGAACACGAATGGACAAGGCCGCGGAAGAGTTTTCAATATTAATGCGGCAGAGGCACAGGAAGACCCGGAGCTTGTTACGGGTACGTTTCTTATTGACAATAAATCTGCTTACGTTTTATTTGATTCGGGTGCGGATAGAAGCTATATGAGTAGAGATTTTTGTGCTAAATTAAGTTGTCCATTGATGCCTTTGGATAGTAAATTTTTACTCGAATTAGCAAATGGTAAATTAATTTCAGCAGATAATATATGTCGGAATCGAGAAATTAAACTGGTTAGCGAAACATTTAAGATTGATTTGATACCAGTAGAGTTAGGGAGTTTTGATGTGATAATCGGTATGGACTGGTTGAAAGAAGTGAAAGCAGAGATCGTTTGTTACAAAAATGCAATTCGCATTATACGAGAAAAAGGAAAACCCTTAATGGTGTACGGAGAAAAGGGCAACACGAAGCTACATCTTATTAGTAATTTGAAGGCACAAAAACTAATAAGAAAAGGTTGCTATGCTGTTCTAGCACACGTCGAGAAAGTACAAACTGAAGAAAAGAGCATCAATGATGTTCCCATTGCAAAAGAATTTCCCGATGTATTTCCGAAAGAATTACCGGGATTACCCCCACATCAATCCGTTGAATTTCAAATAGATCTTGTACTAGGAGCTTCACCAATAGCTCGTGCTCCTTACAGACTCGCACCCAGCGAGATGAAAGAACTGTAAAGCCAATTACAAGAACTTTTAGAGCGTGGTTTCATTCGACCAAGCACATCACCGTGGGGAGCTCCTATTTTGTTTGTCAAGAAGAAAGATGGTACATTCAGGTTGTGTATCGACTACCGAGAGTTGAACAAACTTACCATCAAGAACCGCTACCCACTACCGAGAATCGACGACTTATTTGATCAACTACAAGGCTCGTCTGTTTATTCAAAGATTGACTTACGTTCCGGGTGTAGTGACCCGAACTTTTCCATGTTTATATATATTAATTGAGATTGATATTTACATGATTAAATGTTTCCAACATATTAAGCAATCAAACTTGTTAAGACTTGATTAATTGAAATAGGTTTCATATAGACAATTGACTACCCAAGTTGACCGGTGATTCACGAACGTTAAAACTTGTAAAAACTATATGATGACATATATATGGTTATATATATAGTTAACATGATATTATGATAAGTAAACATATCATTAAGTATATTAACAATGAACTACATATGTAAAAACAAGACTACTAACTTAATGATTTTGAAACGAGACATATATGTAACGATTATCGTTGTAACGACATATAATGTATATATATCATATTAAGAGATATTTGTACATCATAATATCATGATAATATAATAATTTAAAATCTCTTTTGATATTATAAACATTGGGTTAACAACATTTAACAAGATCGTTAACCTAAAGGTTTCAAAACAACATTTACATGTAACGACTAACGATGACTTAACGACTCAGTTAAAATGTATATACATGTAGTGTTTTAATATGTATTCATACACTTTTGAAAGACTTCAAGACACTTATCAAAATACTTCTACTTAACAAAAATGCTTACAATTACATCCTCGTTCAGTTTCATCAACAATTCTACTCGTATGCACCCGTATTCGTACTTGTACAATAAACAGCTTTTAGATGTATGTACTATTGGTATATACACTCCAATGATCAGCTCTTAGCAGCCCATGTGAGTCACCTAACACATGTGGGAACCATCATTTGGCAACTAGCATGAAATATCTCATAAAATTACAAAAATATGAGTAATCATTCATGACTTATTTACATGAAAATAAAATTACATATCCTTTATATCTAATCCATACACCAACGACCAAAAACACCTACAAACACTTTCATTCTTCAATTTTATTCATCTAATTGATCTCTCTCAAGTTCTATCTTCAAGTTCTAAGTGTTCTTCATAAATTCCAAAAGTTCTAGTTTCATAAAATCAAGAATACTTTCAAGTTTGCTAGCTCACTTCCAATCTTGTAAGGTGATCATCCAACCTCAAGAAATCTTTGTTTCTTACAGTAGGTTATCATTCTAATACAAGGTAATAATCATATTCAAACTATGGTTCAATTTCTATAACTATAACAATCTTATTTCAAGTGATGATCTTACTTGAACTTGTTTTCGTGTCATGATTCTGCTTCAAGAACTTCGAGCCATCCAAGGATCCGTTGAAGCTAGATCCATTTTTCTCTTTTCCAGTAGGTTTATCCAAGGAACTTAAGGTAGTAATGATGTTCATAACATCATTCGATTCATACATATAAAGCTATCTTATTCGAAGGTTTAAACTTGTAATCACTAGAACATAGTTTAGTTAATTCTAAACTTGTTCGCAAACAAAAGTTAATCCTTCTAACTTGACTTTTAAAATCAACTAAACACATGTTCTATATCTATATGATATGCTAACTTAATGATTTAAAACCTGAAAACACGAAAAACACCGTAAAACCGGATTTACGCCGTCGTAGTAACACCGCGGGCTGTTTTGGGTTAGTTAATTAAAAACTATGATAAACTTTGATTTAAAAGTTGTTATTCTGAGAAAATGATTTTTATTATGAACATGAAACTATATCCAAAAATTATGGTTAAACTCAAAGTGGAAGTATGTTTTCTAAAATGGTCATCTAGACGTCGTTCTTTCGACTGAAATGACTACCTTTACAAAAACGACTTGTAACTTATTTTTCTGACTATAAACCTATACTTTTTCTGTTTAGATTCATAAAATAGAGTTCAATATGAAACCATAGTAATTTTATTCACTCAAAACGGATTTAAAATGAAGAAGTTATGGGTAAAACAAGATTGGATAATTTTTCTCATTTTAGCTACGTGAAAATTGGTAACAAATCTATTCCAACCATAACTTAATCAACTTGTATTGTATATTATGTAATCTTGAGATACCATAGACACGTATACAATGTTTCGACCTATCATGTCGACACATCTATATATATTTCGGAACAACCATAGACACTCTATATGTGAATGTTGGAGTTAGCTATACAGGGTTGAGGTTGATTCCAAAATATATATAGTTTGAGTTGTGATCAATACTGAGATACGTATACACTGGGTCGTGGATTGATTCAAGATAATATTTATTGATTTATTTCTGTACATCTAACCGTGGACAACTAGTTGTAGGTTACTAACGAGGACAGCTGACTTAATAAACTTAAAACATCAAAATATATTAAAAGTGTTGTAAATATATTTTAAACATACTTTGATATATATGTATATATTGTTATAGGTTCGTGAATCAACCGGTGGTCAAGTCTTACTTCCCGACGAAGTAAAAATCTGTGAAAGTGAGTTATAGTCCCACTTTTAAAATCTAATATTTTTGGGATGAGAATACATGCAGGTTTTATAAATGATTTACAAAGTAGACACAAGTACGTGAAACTACATTCTATGGTTGAATTATCGAAATCGAATATGCCCCTTTTTATTAAGTCTGGTAATCTAAGAATTAGGGAACAGACACCCTAATTGACGCGAATCCTAAAGATAGATCTATTGGGCCTAACAAACCCCATCCAAAGAACCGGATGCTTTAGTACTTCGAAATTTATATCATATCCGAAGGGTGTCCCGGAATGATGGGGATATTCTTATATATGCATCTTGTTAATGTCGGTTACCAGGTGTTCACCATATGAATGATTTTTATCTCTATGTATGGGATGTGTATTGAAATATGAAATCTTGTGGTCTATTATTATGATTTGATATATATAGGTTAAACCTATAACTCACCAACATTTTTGTTGACGTTTTAAGCATGTTTATTCTCAGGTGATTATTAAGAGCTTCCGCTGTCGCATACTTAAATAAGGACGAGATTTGGAGTCCATGCTTGTATGATATTGTGTAAAAACTGCATTCAAGAAACTTATTTTGTTGTAACATATTTGTATTGTAAACCATTATGTAATGGTCGTGTGTAAACAGGATATTTTAGATTATCATTATTTGATAATCTACGTAAAGCTTTTTAAACCTTTATTGATGAAATAAAGGTTATGGTTTGTTTTAAAATGAATGCAGTCTTTGAAAAACGTCTCATATAGAGGTCAAAACCTCGCAACGAAATCAATTAATATGGAACGTTTTTAATCAATAAGAACGGGACATTTCAGTTGGTATCCGAGCGTTGGTCTTAGAGAACCAGAAAATTTGCATTCGTGTGTCTTATCGAGTTTTTTAGGATGCATTAGTGATTCTGGACTTCGACCGTGTTTTCTTTAAAAATGATTGCTTAACATTTTTGTTGGAAACTATATATTTTTAACATATGAATATTATGTGATATATTAATCTCTTAACGTGTTTGATATTATGTGATAGATGTCTACCTCTAGAACAAGTCCCATTGACTCACCTAATAATAATGAAGAGTCAAATGTAAATTGGAATGATTCGTGGACTGATTCACAAGTTCCCGAAGAGGAACCGGAAGAAGAGTCGGAACCGGAAAAAGAATTGGAACCGGAAGAAGAATCGGAACCGGAAGAAGAATCGGAACCGGTGGGGGAAATAATAAAACGGTTAAGAAAAAGAGAATCCTCAACCAACCGACCAAGGTTAATTATGGTCAATGGTGTTTCCGCCAAGGAAGCAAAATATTGGGAGGATTACCAATTCTCCGATGAATCGGATTCCGACGAGAATTCCAATGATGTTATAGAAATTACCCCAACTGAATTTAAAAAGGCAAAAGAAAATAATAAGGGAAAGGGCATAAAAATAGAGAAATCTAATTCCAACCCCGATGAACTTTATATGTATCGTCAACCCCCGAAGTTCTTAAGTTGTAACAATGACCCGGGAACCTCTAAACCACCAGGTTTTTCTAAACCAATGTGGACAACGACGGCTCGTATTAGGGGAACATCATATATCCCTAGAAACTTGGCAAAACGAACCAAAACCGAAGAAGAAGAAACGAGCGAGTCGGAATAAGATAGTTGTATTCGTGTGGTGTAATATATGTAATATAGTGTTCTTATGCTTTATGATATATGTAAAAATTGCTTGTATTAATAAGTATTTTTTTATGAATCTAACTCTTGTCTATTTTACAGTTTAAAAACACAAAATGGATAGACAACCCAATATTTTAAGAGACCTACCCGGAGACATGATTGATGAAATCTTGTCTAGAGTCGGCCAGAATTCTTCGGCACAACTATTTAAGGCGAGATCAGTTTGTAAGACATTCGAAGAACGTTCCAAGAATGTCTTGGTTTATAAGAGACTTTCGTTTGAAAGATGGGGGATATCACATTGGGAAACCCATAAGTTACGATGTGTTTACTTTGACGTATATATTGCGGGGAACCCAAATGCTATTTTACGCAACGGGTTAAGAAATTATTTTGACTCAATATATCCGAATATTGGACTTCGTGATTTACAAAAAGCGGCTAACATGCAACATAAAGAAGCATGTTATGCTTACGGATTAGTAATGTTCGCTTCTCACCAAAGTGAGAACAAGAACATCGGGCTACAACTATTAAACAAAACGTTTCCACAAGTGACGGAGTCGGTAATTGGGGTAAGAAATGAGGTTTTTAGATTATTACGGGACTGTTGGACATTACGTAACCCTCGTCCCTTTGATGACGTTACAACACACTGTCTTATCAACGGCCATAACGGTTATGTTGCACAAGACCAAGGATGGGAAGTAGTCCTAGTAAAACCAGAATGCATGACTTGTTTCTGGACGTATGAATTACGTGTCTTTATTGCCTTTGCTGAACGACTTGTGTACTAGCTAGAATTGTCTTCACAACTATCTTGTATCAAAGTTATTGTGTGCTATATTTCATGCTTTATGTAAAATAAGCGGTATTGTAAGTTTGTAAAATATTGTATAAAAGTTTGAACGCGAAATATTATTATAATCAGTTTTTCATATAGAATTGTAGTAGTTGAATTGTATATTAGCTACTAAGTATGAACTTAACGGGTAGGTACTACCCGAATTTAAACTTATAAAACGCTAATATGAAGAAAAAGCTTTTATAAATGAGTTCATATTATGCTACGAAATACTATTAACTACTCTTAATATTCTGTATGATTAACTTGTTCCATTTAACTATTTTGAAGGAAATGGCACCGACTACTCGACACACCGTGAATATGAATGAAGAGGAATTCCGTACTTTTCTAGCTTCAAACATAGCTGCAGTACAGGCTGCGCTACATACCAACAATAACCTTGGATCTAGCAGTACAGGAAATCGTGTAGGATGCACCTACAAAGAATTCACTGCCTGCAAACCTTTGGAATTTGATGGAATCGAAGGACCGATCGGATTGAAACGGTGGACCGAGAAGGTTGAATCGGTGTTTGCCATAAGTAAGTGTACTGAAGAGGACAAAGTGAAGTACGCTACGCATACCTTCACAGGTTCTGCGTTAACATGGTGGAATACCTATCTAGAGCAAGTGGGACAAGATGATGCGTACGCACTACCGTGGTCAGCATTCAAGCACTTGATGAACGAGAAGTACCGTCCCAGAACCGAGGTCAATAAGCTCAAGACAGAACTTAGAGGGTTACGAACCCAAGGATTTGATATTACCACGTACGAAAGACGATTCACAGAATTGTGCCTATTGTGTCCGGGAGCATTCGAAGATGAGGAAGAGAAGATCGACGCGTTTGTGAAAGGATTACCGGAAAGAATCCAAGAAGATATAAGTTCACACGAGCCTGCCTCCATACAACAGGCATGTAGAATGGCTCACAAACTAGTGAACCAGATTGAAGAAAGAATTAAAGAATAGACTGCTGAAGAGGCCAATGTGAAGCAAGTCAAAAGAAAGTGGGAGGAAAACGGTGATAAGAATCACCAATACAACAACAACAGCAATTACAACAATAATCGCAACAATTATCCCAACAATCGCAACATCAATCGCAACTACAACAAACGGCCCAACAACAACAACAACAACAACAACAGCAACTACAACAATCATCCCAACAACAATAATAACCGCAACAACAACAACAATCAGAAGCAGCTATGCCAAAGGTGTGAAAAGAATCACTCGGGGTTCTGCACCAAATTTTGCAACAAGTGTAAAAGAAATGGTCATAGCGCGGCGAAGTGTGAGGTCTACGGACCAGGGGTTAATAGAACGAAAGGAACAAATGGTGTCGGAACGAGTAATGGCGGAGCAAGTAGTGTTGGAGCAAGTTATGCCAATGTAGTTTGTTATAAATGTGGAAAACCAGGCTACATTATTAGAAATTGCCCGAACCAGGAGAACACGAATGGACAAGGCCGTGGAAGAGTTTTCAATATTAATGCGGTAGAGGCACAGGAAGACCCGGAGCTTGTTACGGGTATGTTTCTTATTGACAATAAATCTGCTTACGTTTTATTTGATTCGGGTGCGGATAGAAGCTATATGAGTAGAGATTTTTGTGCTAAATTAAGTTATCCATTGACGCATTTGGATAGTAAATTTTTACTCGAATTAGCAAATGGTAAATTAATTTCAGCAGATAATATATGTCGGAATCGAGAAATTAAAATGGTTAGCGAAACATTTAAGATTGATTTGATACCAGTAGAGTTAGGGAGTTTTGATGTGATAATCGGTATGGACTGGTTGAAAGAAGTGAAAGCGGAGATCGTTTGTTACAAAAATGCAATTCGCATTATACGAGAAAAAGGAAAACCCTTAATGGTGTACGGAGAAAAGGGCAACACGAAGCTACATCTTATTAGTAATTTGAAGGCACAAAAACTAATAAGAAAAGGTTGCTATGCTGTTCTAGCACACGTCGAGAAAGTACAAACTGAAGAAAAGAGCATCAATGATGTTCCCATTGCAAAAGAATTTCCCGATGTATTTCCGAAAGAATTACCGGGATTACCCCCACATCGATCCGTTGAATTTCAAATAGATCTTGTACCAGGAGCTGCACCAATAGCTCGTGCTCCTTACAGACTCGCACCCAGCGAGATGAAAGAACTGCAAAGCCAATTACAAGAACTTTTAGAGCTTGGTTTCATTCGACCAAGCACATCACCGTGGGGAGCTCCTGTTTTGTTTGTCAAGAAGAAAGATGGTACATTCAGGTTGTGTATCGACTACCGAGAGTTGAACAAACTTACCATCAAGAACCGCTACCCACTACCGAGAATCGACGACTTATTTGATCAACTACAAGGCTCGTCTGTTTATTCAAAGATTGACTTACGTTCCGGGTATCATCAAATGCGGGTGAAAGAAGATGATATTCCAAAGACTGCTTTCAGAACACGTTACGGTCATTACGAGTTTATGGTCATGCCGTTTGGTTTAACTAATGCACCAGCTGTGTTCATGGACCTTATGAACCGAGTGTGTGGACCATACCTTGACAAGTTTGTCATTGTTTTCATTGATGACATACTTATTTACTCAAAGAATGACCAAGAACACGGTGAACATTTGAGAAAGGTGTTAGAAGTATTGAGGAAGGAAGAATTGTACGCTAAGTTTTCAAAGTGTGCATTTTGGTTGGAAAAAGTTCAATTCCTCGGTCACATAGTGAACAAAGAAGGTATTAAGGTGGATCCAGCAAAGATAGAAACTGTTGAAAAGTGGGAAACCCCGAAAACTCCGAAACACGTACGCCAGTTTTTAGGACTAGCTGGTTACTACAGAAGGTTCATCCAAGACTTTTCCAGAATAGCAAAACCCTTGACTGCATTAACGCATAAAGGGAAGAAATTTGAATGGAATGATGAACAAGAGAAAGCGTTTCAGTTATTGAAGAAAAAGCTAACTACGGCACCTATATTGTCATTGCCTGAAGGGAATGATGATTTTGTGATTTATTGTGACGCATCAAAGCAAGGTCTCGGTTGTGTATTAATGCAACGAACGAAGGTGATTGCTTATGCGTCTAGACAATTGAAGATTCACGAACAAAATTATACGACGCATGATTTGGAATTAGGCGCGGTTGTTTTTGCATTAAAGACTTGGAGGCACTACTTATATGGGGTCAAAAGTATTATATATACCGACCACAAAAGTCTTCAACACATATTTAATCAGAAACAACTGAATATGAGGCAGCGTAGGTGGATTGAATTATTGAATGATTACGACTTTGAGATTCGTTACCACCCGGGGAAGGCAAATGTGGTAGCCGATGCCTTGAGCAGGAAGGACAGAGAACCCATTCGAGTAAAATCTATGAATATAATGATTCATAATAACCTTACTACTCAAATAAAGGAGGCGCAACAAGGAGTTTTAAAAGAGGGAAATTTAAAGGATGAAATACCCAAAGGATCGGAGAAGCATCTTAATATTCGGGAAGACGGAACCCGGTATAGGGCTGAAAGGATTTGGGTACCAAAATTTGGAGATATGAGAGAAATGGTACTTAGAGAAGCTCATAAAACCAGATACTCAATACATCCTGGAACGGGGAAGATGTACAAGGATCTCAAGAAACATTTTTGGTGGCCGGGTATGAAAGCCGATGTTGCTAAATATGTAGGAGAATGTTTGACGTGTTCTAAGGTCAAAGCTGAGCATCAGAAACCATCAGGTCTACTTCAACAACCCGAAATCCCGGAATGGAAATGGGAAAACATTACCATGGATTTCATCACTAAATTGCCCAGGACTGCAAGTGGTTTTGATACTATTTGGGTAATAGTTGATCGTCTCACCAAATCAGCACACTTCCTGCCAATAAGAGAAGATGACAAGATGGAGAAGTTAGCACGACTGTATTTGAAGGAAGTCGTCTCCAGACATGGAATACCAATCTCTATTATCTCTGATAGGGATGGCAGATTTATTTCAAGATTCTGGCAGACATTACAGCAAGCATTAGGAACTCGTCTAGACATGAGTACTGCCTATCATCCACAAACCGATGGGCAGAGCGAAAGGACGATACAAACGCTTGAAGACATGCTACGAGCATGTGTTATTGATTTCGGAAACAGTTGGGATCGACATCTACCGTTAGCAGAATTTTCCTACAACAACAGCTACCATTCAAGCATTGAGATGGCGCCGTTTGAAGCACTTTATGGTAGAAAGTGCAGGTCTCCGATTTGTTAGAGTGAAGTGGGGGATAGACAGATTACGGGTCCGGAGATTATACAAGAAACTACCGAGAAGATCATCCAAATTCAACAACGGTTGAAAACTGCCCAAAGTCGACAAAAGAGCTACGCTGACATTAAAAGAAAAGATATAGAATTTGAAATTGGAGAGATGGTCATGCTTAAAGTTTCACCTTGGAAAGGCGTTGTTCGATTTGGTAAACGAGGGAAATTAAATCCAAGGTATATTGGACCATTCAAGATTATTGATCGTGTCGAACCAGTAGCTTACCGACTTGAGTTACCTCAACAACTCGCGGCTGTACATAACACTTTCCACGTCTCGAATTTGAAGAAATGTTTTGCTAAAGAAGATCTCACTATTCCGTTAGATGAAATCCAAATCAACGAAAAACTTCAATTCATCGAAGAACCCGTCGAAATAATGGATCGTGAGGTTAAAAGACTTAAGCAAAACAAGATACCAATTGCTAAGGTTCGATGGAATGCTCGTAGAGGACCCGAGTTCACCTGGGAGCGTGAAGATCAGATGAAGAAGAAATACCCGCATCTCTTTCCAGAAGATTCGTCAACACCTTCAACAGCTTAAAATTTCGGGACGAAATTTATTTAACGGGTAGGTACTGTAGTGACCCGAACTTTTCCATGTTTATATATATTAATTGAGATTGATATTTACATGATTAAATGTTTCCAACATATTAAGCAATCAAACTTGTTAAGACTTGATTAATTGAAATAGGTTTCATATAGACAATTGACTACCCAAGTTGACCGGTGATTCACGAACGTTAAAACTTGTAAAAACTATATGATGACATATATATGGTTATATATATAGTTAACATGATATTATGATAAGTAAACATATCATTAAGTATATTAACAATGAACTACATATGTAAAAACAACACTACTAACTTAATGATTTTGAAACGAGACATATATGTAACGATTATCGTTGTAACGACATTTAATGTATATATATCATATTAAGAGATATTTGTACATCATAATATCATGATAATATAATAATTTAAAATCTCTTTTGATATTATAAACATTGGGTTAACAACATTTAACAAGATCGTTAACCTAAAGGTTTCAAAACAACATTTACATGTAACGACTAACGATGACTTAACGACTCAGTTAAAATGTATATACATGTAGTGTTTTAATATGTATTCATACACTTTTGAAAGACTTCAAGACACTTATCAAAATACTTCTACTTAACAAAAATGCTTACAATTACATCCTCGTTCAGTTTCATCAACAATTCTACTCGTATGCACCCGTATTCGTACTCGTACAATACACAGCTTTTAGATGTATGTACTATTGGTATATACACTCCAATGATCAGCTCTTAGCAGCCCATGTGAGTCACCTAACACATGTGGGAACCATCATTTGGCAACTAGCATGAAATATCTCATAAAATTACAAAAATATGAGTAATCATTCATGACTTATTTACATGAAAATAAAATTACATATCCTTTATATCTAATCCATACACCAACGACCAAAAACACCTACAAACACTTTCATTCTTCAATTTTATTCATCTAATTGATCTCTCTCAAGTTCTATCTTCAAGTTCTAAGTGTTCTTCATAAATTCCAAAAGTTCTAGTTTCATAAAATCAAGAATACTTTCAAGTTTGCTAGCTCACTTCCAATCTTGTAAGGTGATCATCCAACCTCAAGAAATCTTTGTTTCTTACAGTAGGTTATCATTCTAATACAAGGTAATAATCATATTCAAACTATGGTTCAATTTCTATAACTATAACAATCTTATTTCAAGTGATGATCTTACTTGAACTTGTTTTCGTGTCATGATTCTGCTTCAAGAACTTCGAGCCATCCAAGGATCCGTTGAAGCTAGATCCATTTTTCTCTTTTCCAGTAGGTTTATCCAAGGAACTTAAGGTAGTAATGATGTTCATAACATCATTCGATTCATACATATAAAGCTATCTTATTCGAAGGTTTAAACTTGTAATCACTAGAACATAGTTTAGTTAATTCTAAACTTGTTCGCAAACAAAAGTTAATCCTTCTAACTTGACTTTTAAAATCAACTAAACACATGTTCTATATCTATATGATATGCTAACTTAATGATTTAAAACCTGAAAACACGAAAAACACCGTAAAACCGGATTTACGCCGTCGTAGTAACACCGCGGGCTGTTTTGGGTTAGTTAATTAAAAACTATGATAAACTTTGATTTAAAAGTTGTTATTCTGAGAAAATGATTTTTATTATGAACATGAAACTATATCCAAAAATTATGGTTAAACTCAAAGTGGAAGTATGTTTTCTAAAATGGTCATCTAGACGTCGTTCTTTCGACTGAAATGACTACCTTTACAAAAACGACTTGTAACTTATTTTTCTGACTATAAACCTATACTTTTTCTGTTTAGATTCATAAAATAGAGTTCAATATGAAACCATAGTAATTTTATTCACTCAAAACGGATTTAAAATGAAGAAGTTATGGGTAAAACAAGATTGGATAATTTTTCTCATTTTAGCTACGTGAAAATTGGTAACAAATCTATTCCAACCATAACTTAATCAACTTGTATTGTATATTATGTAATCTTGAGATACCATAGACACGTATACAATGTTTCGACCTATCATGTCGACACATCTATATATATTTCGGAACACCCATAGACACTCTATATGTGAATGTTGGAGTTAGCTATACAGGGTTGAGGTTGATTCCAAAATATATATAGTTTGAGTTGTGATCAATACTGAGATACGTATACACTGGGTCGTGGATTGATTCAAGATAATATTTATCGATTTATTTCTGTACATCTAACTGTGGACAACTAGTTGTAGGTTACTAACGAGGACAGCTGACTTAATAAACTTAAAACATCAAAATATATTAAAAGTGTTGTAAATATATTTTAAACATACTTTGATATATATGTATATATTTTTATAGGTTCGTGAATCAACCGGTGGTCAAGTCTTACTTCCCGACGAAGTAAAAATCTGTGAAAGTGAGTTATAGTCCCACTTTTAAAATCTAATATTTTTGGGATGAGAATACATGCAGGTTTTATAAATGATTTACAAAGTAGACACAAGTACGTGAAACTACATTCTATGGTTGAATTATCGAAATTGAATATGCCCCTTTTTATTAAGTCTGGTAATCTAAGAATTAGGGAACAGACACCCTAATTGACGCGAATCCTAAAGATAGATCTATTGGGCCTAACAAACCCCATCCAAAGAACCGGATGCTTTAGTACTTCGAAATTTATATCATATCCGAAGGGTGTCCCGGAATGATGGGGATATTCTTATATATGCATCTTGTTAATGTCGGTTACCAGGTGTTCACCATATGAATGATTTTTATCTCTATGTATGGGATGTGTATTGAAATATGAAATCTTGTGGTCTATTATTATGATTTGATATATATAGGTTAAACCTATAACTCACCAACATTTTTGTTGACGTTTTAAGCATGTTTATTCTCAGGTGATTATTAAGAGCTTCCGCTGTCGCATACTTAAATAAGGATGAGATTTGCAGTCCATGCTTGTATGATATTGTGTAAAAACTGCATTCAAGAAACTTATTTTGTTGTAACATATTTGTATTGTAAACCATTATGTAATGGTCGTGTGTAAACAGGATATTTTAGATTATCATTATTTGATAATCTACGTAAAGCTTTTTAAACCTTTATTGATGAAATAAAGGTTATGGTTTGTTTTAAAATGAATGCAGTCTTTGAAAAACGTCTCATATAGAGGTCAAAACCTCGCAACGAAATCAATTAATATGGAACGTTTTTAATCAATAAGAACGGGACATTTCACCGGGTATCATCAAATGCGGGTGAAAGAAGATGATATTCCAAAGACTGCTTTCAGAACACGTTACGGTCATTACGAGTTTATGGTCATGCCGTTTGGTTTAACTAATGCACCAGCTGTGTTCATGGACCTTATGAACCGAGTGTGTGGACCATACCTTGACAAGTTTGTCATTATTTTCATTGATGACATACTTATTTACTCAAAGAATGACCAAGAACACGGTGAACATTTGAGAAAGGTGTTAGAAGTATTGAGGAAGGAAGAATTGTAAGCTAAGTTTTCAAAGTGTGCATTTTGGTTGGAAGAAGTTCAATTCCTCGGTCACATAGTGAACAAAGAAGGTATTAAGGTGGATCCAGCAAAGATAGAAACTGTTGAAAAGTGGGAAACCCCGAAAACTCCGAAACACGTACGCCAGTTTTTAGGACTAGCTGGTTACTACAGAAGGTTCATCCAAGACTTTTCCAGAATAGCAAAACCCTTGACTGCATTAACGCATAAAGGGAAGAAATTTGAATGGAATGATGAACAAGAGAAAGCGTTTCAGTTATTGAAGAAAAAGCTAACTACGGCACCTATATTGTCATTGCCTGAAGGGAATGATGATTTTGTGATTTATTGTGACGCATCAAAGCAAGGTCTCGGTTGTGTATTAATGCAACGAACGAAGGTGATTGCTTATGCGTCTAGACAATTGAAGATTCACGAACAAAATTATACGACGCATGATTTGATATTAGGCGCGGTTGTTTTTGCATTAAAGACTTGGAGGCACTACTTATATGGGGTCAAAAGTATTATATATACCGACCACAAAAGTCTTCAACACATATTTAATCAGAAACAACTGAATATGAGGCAGCGTAGGTGGATTGAATTATTGAATGATTATGACTTTGAGATTCGTTACCACCCGGGGAAGGCAAATGTGGTAGCCGATGCCTTGAGCAGGAAGGACAGAGAACCCATTCGAGTAAAATCTATGAATATAATGATTCATAATAACCTTACTACTCAAATAAAGGAGGCGCAACAAGGAGTTTTAAAAGAGGGAAATTTAAAGGATGAAATACCCAAAGGATCGGAGAAGCATCTTAATATTCGGGAAGATGGAACCCGGTATATGACTGAAAGGATTTGGGTACCAAAATTTGGAGATATGAGAGAAATGGTACTTAGAGAAGCTCATAAAACCAGATACTCAATACATCCTGGAACGGGGAAGATGTACAAGGATCTCAAGAAACATTTTTGGTGGCCGAGTATGAAAGCCGATGTTGCTAAATACGTGGGAGAATGTTTGACGTGTTCTAAGGTCAAAGCTGAGCATCAGAAACCACCAGGTCTACTTCAACAACCCGAATTCCCGGAATGGAAATGGGAAAACATTACCATGGATTTCATCACTAAATTGCCAAGGACTGCAAGTGGTTTTGATACTATTTGGGTAATAGTTGATCGTCTCACCAAATCAGCACACTTCCTGCCAATAAGAGAAGATGACAAGATGGAGAAGTTAGCACTACTGTATTTGAAGGAAGTCGTCTCCAGACATGGAATACCAATCTGTATTATCTCTGATAGGGATGACAGATTTATTTCAAGATTCTGGCAGACATTACAGCAAGCATTAGGAACTCGTCTAGACATGAGTACTGCCTATCATCCACAAACTGATGGGCAGAGTGAAAGGACGATACAAACGCTTGAAGACATGCTACGAGCATGTGTTATTGATTTCGGAAACAGTTGGGATCGACATCTACCATTAGCAGAATTTTCCTACAACAACAGCTACCATTCAAGCATTGAGATGGCGCCGTTTGAAGCACTTTATGGTAGAAAGTGCAGGTCTCCGATTTGTTGGAGTGAAGTGGGGGATAGACAGATTACGGGTCCGGAGATTATACAAGAAACTACCGAGAAGATCATCCAAATTCAACAACGGTTGAAAACCGCCCAAAGTCGACAAAAGAGCTACGCTGACATTAAAAGAAAAGATATAGAATTTGAAATTGGAGAGATGGTCATGCTTAAAGTTGCACCTTGGAAAGGCGTTGTTCGATTTGGTAAACGAGGGAAATTAAATCCAAGGTATATTGGACCATTTAAGATTATTAATCGTGTCGGACCAGTAGATTACCGACTTGAGTTACCTCAACAACTCGCGGCTGTACATAACACTTTCCACGTCTCAAATTTGAAGAAATGTTTTGCTAAAGAAGATCTCACTATTCCGTTAGATGAAATCCAAATCAACGAAAAACTCCAATTCATCGAAGAACCCGTCGAAATAATGGATCGTGAGGTTAAAAGACTTAAGCAAAACAAGATACCAATTGTTAAGGTTCGATGGAATGCTCGTAGAGGACCCGAGTTCACCTGGGAGCGTGAAGATCAGATGAAGAAGAAATACCCGCATCTATTTCCAGAAGATTCGTCAACACCTTCAACAGCTTAAAATTTCGGGACGAAATTTATTTAACGGGTAGGTACTGTAGTGACCCGAACTTTTCCATGTTTATATATATTAATTGAGATTGATATTTACATGATTAAATGTTTCCAACATGTTAAGCAATCAAACTTGTTAAGACTTGATTAATTGAAATAGGTTTCATATAGACAATTGACCACCCAAGTTGACCGGTGATTCACGAACGTTAAAACTTGTAAAAACTATATGATGACATATATATGGTTATATATATAGTTAAAATTATATTATGATAATTAAACATATCATTAAGTATATTAACAATGAACTACATATGTAAAAACAAGACTACTAACTTAATAATTTTGAAACAAGACATATATGTAACGATTATCGTTGTAACGACATTTAATGTATATATATCATATTAAGAGATATTCGTACATCATAATATCATGATAATATAATAATTTAAAATCTCTTTTGATATTATAAACATTGGGTTAACAACATTTAACAAGAT
>NC_092343.1:254840000-254850000 GCF_046630445.1 Rutidosis leptorrhynchoides
ACCATAACCATTATTTTTGTTACAAGCTTAAGACAATAAAAAGAAGATTAACGTTTAGCGATAATCTTCGACTTACAAACTTTACAAATGATGACAACAACACGGTTTCTAGCATATTTTACAATGCAACATCTCGGATATGCAGTTTTATTTTTGACACAAACATGCGTACGCAAGATCCTGGTTAGATCCAACATGATACAGCGGAAGCTTTAGAAATCACCTGAGAATAGACATGTTTTAAAAAGGTCAACATAAAGTTGGTGAGATATAGGTTTAATGCCGGCAGCAATATATATATATAGACCACAAGATTTCGTATATAAACAGTTTAATAAAAGTATTCTAAGTGGTTGAGCACTCGGTAACCATACTTAACATTTTCACGTCGCATATTCCCTTTAATATGAAATCTTACTACACCGTACCAAGTGTAGTCACAAAACGAAGTACTGTGCAACCGTTGAATACTGGTCGTCCAGTCCGGTTGGGGTTGTCAGGCCCGATAGATCTATCAACAGGATTCGCGTTTACAATACCGCTGTAAATATTAGTTACCAAGCTACAGGGAAGTATGCCAGTGGTACAACTCAACGTAGAATATATTTTTCAGTTACTTGTGTCCATAGCGTAAAACATAAAGTACATGTATTCTCATCCCGAAATATTTAGAGTTTAAAAGTGGGACTATATACTCACTTTTGTCTTGATGATATAAATAATTTGACTCGGTCTTCCGGTTGATATCACGAACCTATCCATATATAATATATCAATATGTTTTCATTTTAAACAAACGTTATATATATATACTTGTTATACTTTTAATACTTTGAATATTTCCTTAGTCCGAAGTTAGCAGTCCGAGGTTAGCAATTCAATTTTTAATGGTTCATTTTTAGATGTTTAATATACCCGCAATGAATAAATACAACCCCCAACGAAATAAATAAAACTCCCGTAAAACCCCATCATAAATGTATTGGTCGAGATTAATCTTGACCCATGGTACCGGTGTTGTCAAATGACGTGTTGCGTACAATCATGGGATCTTATGATTAATCTTCTCGTGTTGCTTACGGGTGATCCTGAACCATATGAAATTGAATTATGAGTACATATATATAAAATATCATGTTATCTTAGAAGTATGTGATTTTATGTAAATTTTTCCAATGAATCCCGAAATCATTTAAGCCTTGGATAACCAATTTTGTTTCGGTCATAGTTTCTTCGTTACAAGTCCGTTTTCGTTGATTCAACTTGTCATCTCCTTGGATCGAGTCCCTCTTTAAGACTATGAACTGTAAATACCTTAGTTTGTATTCAAAATCACACGGCATAGGTCAAACTTTAGTGAAACTTATGAAGTTAATCATTTTCGTTACAACAAAATCATTTAATGACCATTTTTCTAAAAATACCTATACTTTGAAAAACCAAGTTTTACCTTGTTAAATTAGCATATACATAAGTTATATTACAGGTCTTGAAGTATTTTAAAAGTTAAGTTAGAAGGATCTATTTAGTTTGCAAACAAGTTTGAAAACATTCAAACTATGTTCTTGTTGTTAAACTTGTATACCACAAAATATGATAGCTATATATATATGAATCGAATAAGGTTATGAACATATATTCTACCTCAAGTTCCTTGGATGAAGTTGCTGTAAAAGAGAAGTAAGAAGCTAGAATCAAAAGGGTGATAGAAGTGGATGAAAGATTGGAAGTAAGTTGGTGTTCTTGGAGGGTTTTCTTGAAGTGTTTTTGTATGGTTTTCTTATGGTATTTTAGTATGGTTTTTGAAGCTAGATCTTCAAGGTTATGAGCTGAGGTGGTTAAGGTGTTTTAGGGTTCATAAGTATGTGTGTGTTTTGGCTAGATACTTGGAGTAAAATGAATCAAAAATGGGTTACTCCTAACCCTTTAAAAAACGTGAATGGGGGAGTATGGAGACAAAATTTCAAGTGATAATTTTATGTATCTAGTCCTAATTGCTTCCAAGTTCAATTACCTAGCCCTCATGGCATGAATAATGGCTGGTTAGGTGGTGATTTTGATGTGTATTTACTATTAGTAAATACGTATAGAAGCTTGGTATGATACGAGTACAAATACTCTAGGTATACGTATAGAAATTTTGTGAAAAATGGAATGAGGATTCAAATATAGCTATCTTTTGTGAATACACTTATATGATTTTATGTATTTAAGTTCTTAAAAGTGATTAAATACATTACTTATACGATATATGTATAAACATTATAAGTCTTAAGTATTTATGTCAAATAACGTTACGTATAGTTATCGTTTTGAAAACTTAAGTTAGTAGTTTCAAAATACACATATAACTTGTTGTTATTAATACAAAATGAGATATTAAAACATTTATTAATCATGTTAAATATGTATATATACATTTATATACACAAACGTACAATTATCATATATTGTATAGTTCGTGATATCATCGGTCAAACTAGACGGTCAAACGTTGTGTAAAACTCTTTTCGGAAATATAAATCTCGACAATTTGGATTGCTTATCATGTTGGCAAGGTTTAATTTATGTAAATATTAATCTTATAAGTATAGAATGATCGAAAAAGTGCGGGTCGTTACATTACCTCCCCGTTAAATAAATTTCGTCCCGAAATTTTAAAATTGTACCTATTTTGCGTCATCGAGAAACAAGTGTGGATACTTTTGCTTCATCTGATCCTCTCGTTCCCAAGTAAACTCGGGACCTCTTCTAGCATTCCAACGAACCTTAACAATCGGTATATTGCTCTGTTTGAGCTGTTTAACTTCACGGTCCATGATTTCGATTGGTTCTTCGACGAATTGTAGTTTCTCGTCGACATGGATTTCCTCAAGAGGAATGGTGAGGTCTTCCTTTGCAAGACACTTCTTAAGGTTTGAGACGTGAAAGGTATTATGTACTCCGGCGAGTTGTTGTGGTAACTCGAGTCGATAAGCTACCGGTCCAATGCGTTCGATGATCTTAAACGGGCCTACGTATCTTGGGTTCAGTTTACCCCTTTTGCCGAAACGTATTACACCTTTCCAAGGTGACACCTTTAGCATAACCATGTCCCCGACCTGAAACTTTAATGGTTTCCTTCGGACATCGGCGTAGCTCTTTTGGCGACTGCGGGCTGTTTTTAATCTCTCCTTGATTTGCACTATCTTCTCAGTCGTTTCATGTATGATCTCGGGACCAGTTAATTGTCGATCTCCTACTTCATTCCAACAGATAGGAGATCTACACTTCCTTCCATACAATGCTTCGAATGGCGCAGCTCCAATGCTCGCATGATAACTATTATTATACGAGAATTCTGCTAACGGTAGATATTTATCCCAACCGTTTCCAAAATCGATCACACATGCCCTGAGCATGTCTTCAAGAGTCTGAATTGTTCTTTCACTCTGCCCGTCGGTCTGCGGATGATATGCGGTACTCATATCCAAACGAGTTCCTAATGCCTCCTGTAGTGATTGCCAAAACTTTGAGGTAAATCTACTATCACGATCGGATATAATGGAAATAGGTATCCCATGCCTTGAAACAACTTCCTTTATATACAATCGTAATAGTTTCTCCATTCTATCCGTTTCCTTTATAGGCAAGAAATGTGCAGACTTGGTGAGACGATCAACAATCACCCAAATGGTGTCGTATCCCCAGGCAGTCTTTGGTAACTTCGTGATGAAATCCATGGTAATACCATCCCATTTCCATTCTGGGATTTCTGGTTGTTGAAGTAACCCTGACGGCTTCTGGTGTTCTGCTTTGACCTTAGAACAAGTTAAACACTCCCCAACATATGTTGCAACGTCTATCTTCAAATTAGGCCACCAATAATGCGTCTTAAGATCTTGGTACATCTTTCCAACTCCAGGATGTATCGAATATCTTGTCTTATGTGCCTCGTTCAATATCAACTTCCTTAATCCACCCAACTTCGGTACCCAAATACGATTTGCAAAATATCGAATTCCATCTTCCCGCATAACGAGTTGCTTCTCATACTTCTTCATTATTTCATTTCCTATATTTTCTTTAGTAAGTGCTTCTCGTTGAACTTCTTTGATTTGTGAGTTGAGATTCATGCGAATTTTTATGTTCATCGCTCGTACTCGGATTGGTTCTCGTTCCTTTCTGCTTAGAGCATCGGCCACCACGTTCGCCTTCCCGGGATGATAACGAATTTCACAATCATAGTCGTTTATCAGCTCGACCCACCTACGTTGCCTCATGTTCAGCTGTTTCTGATCAAAAATATGTTGAAGGCTTTTATGATCAGTAAACACAGTGAATTTAACCCCATACAAGTAGTGTCTCCACATCTTCAATGCAAACACGACTGCTCCCAATTCTAGATCATGCGTCGTATAATTCCGCTCGTGAATCTTCAATTGTCGAGATGCAAATGCAATTACTTTCTTTCGTTGCATAAGAACACAACCAAAACCTTGTCGCGAAGCGTCACAATATATTTCAAAATCATCGTTCCCTTCAGGTAACGATAAAATAGGCGCCGTAGTTAACTTCTTCTTCAGTAATTGAAATGCGTTCTCCTGCTCCGAGGTCCATTCGTATTTCTTCCCTTTTTGCGTTAATGTTGTCAGCGGCTTAGCTATTCGGGAAAAATCTTGAATAAACCTTCTATAATAACCGGCTAAACCCAAAAATTGACGTATCTGCGTTGGTGTCTTAGGAGTCTCCCATTTTTCAATAGCTTCAGTTTTTGCTGGATCAACCTGAATTCCTTCGCTATTAACAACGTGACCAAGAAATTGCACTTCTTTCAACCAGAAAGCACACTTAGAAAATTTAGCATAAAGTTGTTCTTTTCTCAACAACTCCAGTATCAACCTTAAATGCTCTTCATGCTCTTGCTCATTCTTGGAATAGATAAGAATATCATCAATGAAAACGATAACAAACTTATCTAAATACGGACTACAAACTCGATTCATGAGGTCCATGAATACAGCTGGCGCATTCGTCAATCCAAACGGCATAACCAAAAATTCGTAATGACCATAACGTGTCCGAAAAGCAGTTTTCGGAATATCCTCTTCTTTGACGCGTAGTTGATGATAGCCCGATCTTAAGTCGATTTTTGAATAAACACATGATCCTTGCAATTGATCAAATAAGTCATCAATTCTCGGTAGTGGATACCGATTCTTGATAGTTAACTTATTTAATTCACGATAGTCTATACACATCCTAAAAGATCCATCTTTCTTCTTAACAAATAAAATTGGAGCTCCCCACGGTGAAGTACTCGGTCGTATGAATCCACGGTCCAGTAATTCTTTTAACTGACTTTGAAGTTCTTTTAACTCGGACGGTGCAAGTCTATATGGAGCACGAGCCACTGGTGCAGCTCCTGGTACTAAATCTATTTGAAATTCTACCGATCTAAATGGAGGTAATCCCGGCAACTCTTCCGGAAAAACTTCAGGAAAATCTCTTGCCACAGGCACGTCGTTGATGCACTTTTCTTTCTTTTCGACTTTATTAACATGTGCTAAAATAGCGTAACATCCCTTTTCTAAACACTTCTTGGCTTTCAAACAGCTAATGAGTTTTAGCTTTGACTTACCCTTCTCTCCATAAATCATCACCGGTATTTTATCCTTACCAGGAATACGAATTGCCTTCTTGGCACAAACAATTTCCGCTCCTATTTTGGACATCCAGTCCATGCCGACTATTACATCAAAACCTCCTAATTCCACGGGTATTAAGTCGATTTTAAACGTTTCTCCGGCTAGATTTATTTCACAATCACGACAAATTTTATCGGCTTTAATTAGCTTACCATTAGCTAACTCAATCAAGTACTTAGCATCTAGAGGTAATGATGAACAATTCAATTTAGTGTAAAAATTTATACACACGTAACTTCTATCGGCGCCAGTATCAAATAAAATAGATGCTGATAAGTTATTAATGGTAAACGTACCCGTAACAAGTTCCGGGTCTTCTCGTGCCTCTCTAGCATTAATAACAAACGCTCTTCCACGTGCAGGTCCGCCATTCTGATTCGGGCACTGGCTCTTATAGTGACCTTGTTTTCCACACCCAAAACAAGTAATGTTAGCCAAAGCAGTTCTATTTGCGTTGGTGGCAGGAGTCTTGTTACCATTTGCATTTGTAACGAGAGCCTTACAATCTTCAGCAAGATGTCCCTGTCTATTGCATTTAGTGCACAACACACTACAGTAACCAAAATGATGTTTGTGACAACGGTTGCATAAAGGACTTTGTCCTTTGTAACCAAAGCCTGAACCGCTACCCGCACCTTTCGTGGTTTCTTGTTTCTTATAAGGTTGTTGTTGGTTACCTCGATCATAACCTCCATTCCACTTTTTCTTGTTCCCCAATACCTTCACCTCAGTATTGAATGTTTTCTTGTCCAAAATGACCTGATCCATTAGCTCGTTTGCCATGGTTATAGCTTCATGAATTGTCTTAGGTTTCGATGCTGTAACGTTTGCCTTGACCTTTTTGGGCAAACCACCTTTGTACATTTCAATCTTCCGTGCTTCGGTTGGAACCAATTCAGGACATAGTAAAACCAATTCCATGAATCGCTGATTGTAGTTGGTGATTTCAGTACCAACCACCTTCAAACTTCGTAACTCATCTTCTAACTTAATAACCTCATTCCTTGGACAATACTCGGTGATTATCATTGCTTTGAATTCTTCCCATGGAGTATCATAAGCTGCATCTCCTCCTACCGCCTTCACATAATTCTTCCACCATGTGAGTGCACTATCTTGTAAAGTGCACGATGCATACTTGGTCATGTCTTTTTCATCACAACCGCTGATTTTGAACACCGTCTCCATCTTTTCTATCCATCGGGTTAAACCGATAGGTCCTTCCGTTCCACTGAATGATGAAGGTTTGCAAGCTTGAAACGTCTTGTAGGAGCATCCTACGCGAGGATTTGGATTAACTGCAGTAGCTCTTGCAGCTTCGACCCATAGCATTCTATCGTTGACTCGCTGGTTGATGAAGTTCTCGACTTCTTGTTCCGTCATTCGGTTCAATCGCGCCATTTCCTAATGAAAGAAAATAATTATTCACATGGATTATTATAGATGTAGTGTGTATTTATAGTACATTTATAGCTTGTTAATAATATGAACCAGGTATTATTATAAAAGCCTTTTCTTCTTATTAGCGTTTTATAATTATATCTTGGGTAGTACCTACCCGTTAATGTTCATACTTAATAGCTTAGTACAGAATCAATTACTACAATCTAAATAATACTTAACCATGGAAAATTATTGCATTTCATACTTCGCTATTTTACATATGCTTATCTTACATCAAACTTTAAGCAAACCACACTAATAATATTATACAAAACATTATATGATTCCATGGCTTAATACGGCAGTGCATCGTTCGGTCTATTTTCTAGGGCGTTTAGTTCCAATGAATGGCCTAACGCTTATCCTAGCTGTCTGCCTACGTTTTGGCTGAGGAGCCGAAGAACTAGATGCGGGGATTGCACTAATAGGAATAGCGGGAATAGGGGTGGTAGTGTTGAGTGGAATTGGTGCTACGTCATTCTTACTAAGTTCGGGATTTGAATTTTCTAATTCATTCGCTTTTCGTTTCTTTCCTTGATCGAATTTTTCTTTCGTAATTTCTAGTATTTCTTCCTCGGGTTCACTTTCCTCTTCGGGTTCACTTTCCTCCTCGGGTTCACTTTCCTCTTCGGGTTCACTTTCCTCCTCGGGTTCACTTTCCGATATTTCTATAGTTGGTTCATCTGGAAATTGTGAGTCTTCCCCAAAAATACCATTTTCGTCATCGGATATGTTAATGACTGAAACACAATCTGAAGATTCTGGTTCGGAATCGCTGAATGTGATAACAAGTTTTGAGCCCGACATCTATCATATAACAACTAACCCATTAGTACTACATAATATTTACATATAAATTTTAACCAACAATGATAAGCAATGGTTTTTAAATCAGACCCGGTCAAAGTCCAGACTTACTAATGTATCCTAACGACTTATCGGTTAGACACACTAATGCAAACCTGGTTCGCTAAGACCAACGCTCTGATACCACATGTCATAACCCGTCCTTAACCATAAGAACGCGTTAGATAACGTATGATTTCATTGCGAGGTATTGACCTCTATATGAGACATTTTTGAAAGAAAACTGCATATATTATACATTACAAACCATAACCATTATTTTTGTTACAAGCTTAAGACAATAAAAAGAAGATTAACGTTTAGCGATAATCTTCGACTTACAAACTTTACAAATGATGACAACAACACGGTTTCTAGCATATTTTACAATGCAACATCTCGGATATGCAGTTTTATTTTTGACACAAACATGCGTACGCAAGATCCTGGTTAGATCCAACATGATACAGCGGAAGCTTTAGAAATCACCTGAGAATAGACATGTTTTAAAAAGGTCAACATAAAGTTGGTGAGATATAGGTTTAATGCCGGCAGCAATATATATATATAGACCACAAGATTTCGTATATAAACAGTTTAATAAAAGTATTCTAAGTGGTTGAGCACTCGGTAACCATACTTAACATTTTCACGTCGCATATTCCCTTTAATATGAAATCTTACTACACCGTACCAAGTGTAGTCACAAAACGAAGTACTGTGCAACCGTTGAATACTGGTCGTCCAGTCCGGTTGGGGTTGTCAGGCCCGATAGATCTATCAACAGGATTCGCGTTTACAATACCGCTGTAAATATTAGTTACCAAGCTACAGGGAAGTATGCCAGTGGTACAACTCAACGTAGAATATATTTTTCAGTTACTTGTGTCCATAGCGTAAAACATAAAGTACATGTATTCTCATCCCGAAATATTTAGAGTTTAAAAGTGGGACTATATACTCACTTTTGTCTTGATGATATAAATAATTTGACTCGGTCTTCCGGTTGATATCACGAACCTATCCATATATAATATATCAATATGTTTTCATTTTAAACAAACGTTATATATATATACTTGTTATACTTTTAATACTTTGAATATTTCCTTAGTCCGAAGTTAGCAGTCCGAGGTTAGCAATTCAATTTTTAATGGTTCATTTTTAGATGTTTAATATACCCGCAATGAATAAATACAACCCCCAACGAAATAAATAAAACTCCCGTAAAACCCCATCATAAATGTATTGGTCGAGATTAATCTTGACCCATGGTACCGGTGTTGTCAAATGACGTGTTGCGTACAATCATGGGATCTTATGATTAATCTTCTCGTGTTGCTTACGGGTGATCCTGAACCATATGAAATTGAATTATGAGTACATATATATAAAATATCATGTTATCTTAGAAGTATGTGATTTTATGTAAATTTTTCCAATGAATCCCGAAATCATTTAAGCCTTGGATAACCAATTTTGTTTCGGTCATAGTTTCTTAGTTACAAGTCCGTTTTCGTTGATTCAACTTGTCATCTCCTTGGATCGAGTCCCTCTTTAAGACTATGAACTGTAAATACCTTAGTTTGTATTCAAAATCACACGGCATAGGTCAAACTTTAGTGAAACTTATGAAGTTAATCATTTTCGTTACAACAAAATCATTTAATGACCATTTTTCTAAAAATACCTATACTTTGAAAAACCAAGTTTTACCTTGTTAAATTAGCATATACATAAGTTATATTACAGGTCTTGAAGTATTTTAAAAGTTAAGTTAGAAGGATCTATTTAGTTTGCAAACAAGTTTGAAAACATTCAAACTATGTTCTTGTTGTTAAACTTGTATACCACAAAATATGATAGCTATATATATATGAATCGAATAAGGTTATGAACATATATTCTACCTCAAGTTCCTTGGATGAAGTTGCTGTAAAAGAGAAGTAAGAAGCTAGAATCAAAAGGGTGATAGAAGTGGATGAAAGATTGGAAGTAAGTTGGTGTTCTTGGAGGGTTTTCTT
>NC_092343.1:254885000-254897500 GCF_046630445.1 Rutidosis leptorrhynchoides
CCTCAGAAAATCAATGTCTGTTCCTGTCACTTCACTTTTTGTGCAATATGTATATATAGGGGGTACCATGTCCACTCCATGCCCTGGTACCCAGACAAGGGGCCGGAAAGTGCAAGGCAATAGAGGTTGCCTAGCGAAGCCGGAGAGCGATTACGAGTTATGAGTGACCCTATAACATGAAGCCAAACACCAAGTCGTGGCCCCGAAAACCAAGTCGTGACCGAGAAATATGAGCCATGGCCTGGTCGTCACCTAGCAAACCAAGTCGCGACTTAGTTTTCTAGGCCACTGCCAAGCTAAATCTTAGTCGCGACTTGGATTTATAGCCCATTGCCAAGCTAAATCAAGCACGACGTCGTGCATTTGAAAAAATTATGACTCCTCAGAAAATCAATGTCTGTTCCTGTCACTTCACTTTTTGTGCAATATGTATATATAGGGGGTACCATGTCCACTCCATGCCCTGGTACCCAGATGTTGGGTCGGAAAGTGCATGCTACTAGAGGTTGCCTAGCGAAGCCGGAGAGCGATTACGAGTAACGAGTGACCCTATAACACGAAGCCAAACACCAAGTCGTGGCCCCGAAAACCAAGTCGTGACCGAGAAATAATAGCCACGGCCTGGTCGTCACCTAGCAAACCAAGTCGCGACTTGGTTTTCCAGGCCACTGCCAAGCTAAATCTAAGTCGCGACTTGGATTTTTAGCCCATTGCCAAGCTAAATCAAGCACGACGCCGTGATTTTGAAAAATTATGATTCCTCAGAAAATCAATGTCTGTTCCTGTCACTTCACTTTTTGTGCAATATGTATATATAGGGGACTGGGTGTTCCTGGACGAGGGCGTGCGAGCTGAGTCACTAGTCGAAATTTGTTCTCGACTACTGTGTGCCAATATACTCCATTCCCGACCGGAATTACCCCTTCTCCTCGGTGGGGAGTTCGTTTTTTGGCTTAAAAAAGCCTAAAAGCGGGCGAGGATCCCGGAGTATTGACGTTCGAGAAGCTAAAGCCCACCACACGTCGATGCTGGACCCTCCTTGGTGGCATGCCGGCTTTCGTGAATGTGCTGTAGGTTTCGTGAATGTGGGTTTGGTTTCGTGAATGTGTGTTGTGGATGATGCTCGTTAATATTTGTGGCCATGTCATGTTGCTTGTTGATCTTTGTAGTGACCCGAACTTTTCCATGTTTATATACATTAATTGAGATTGATGTTTACATGATTAAATGTTTCCAACATGTTAAGCAATCAAACTTGTTAAGACTTGATTAATTGAAATAGGTTTCATATAGACAATTGACCACCCAAGTTGACCGGTGATTCACGAACGTTAAAACTTGTAAAAAAAAAACTATATGATGACATATATATGGTTATATATATAGTTAACATGATATTATGATAAGTAAACATATCATTAATTATATTAACAATGAACTACATATGTAAAAACAAGACTACTAACTTAATGATTTTGAAACGAGACATATATGTAACGTTTATCGTTGTAACGACATTTAATGTATATATATCATATTAAGAGATATTCGTACATCATAATATCATGATAATATAATAATTTAAAATCTCTTTTGATATTATAAACATTGGGTTAACAACATTTAACAAGATCGTTAACCTAAAGGTTTCAAAACAACACTTACATGTAACGACTAACGATGACTTAACGACTCAGTTAAAATGTATATACATGTAGTGTTTTAATATGTATTTATACACTTTTGAAAGACTTCAATACACTTATCAAAATACTTCTACTTAACAAAAATGCTTACAATTACATTATCGTTCAGTTTCATCAACAATTCTACTCGTATGCACCCGTATTCGTACTCGTACAATACACAGCTTTTAGATGTATGTACTATTGGTATATACACTCCAATGATCAGCTCTTAGCAGCCCATGTGAGTCACCTAACACATGTGGGAACCATCATTTGGCAACTAGCATGAAATATCTCATAAGATTACAAAAATATGAGTAATCATTCATGACTTATTTACATGAAAACAAAATTACATATCCTTTATATCTAATCCATACACCAACGACCAAAAACACCTACAAACACTTTCATTCTTCAATTTTCTTCATCTAATTGAACTCTCTCAAGTTCTATCTTCAAGTTCTAAGTGTTCTTCATAAATTCCAAAAGTTCTAGTTTCATAAAATCAAGAATACTTTCAAGTTTGCTAGCTCACTTCCAATCTTGTAAGGTGATCATCCAACCTCAAGAAATCTTTGTTTCTTACAGTAGGTTATCATTCTAATACAAGGTAATAATCATATTCAAACTTTGGTTCAATTTCTATAACTATAACAATCTTATTTCAAGTGATGATCTTACTTGAACTTGTTTTCGTGTCATGATTTTGCTTCAAGAACTTTGAGCCATCCAAGGATCCATTGAAGCTAGATCCATTTTTCTCTTTTCCAGTAGGTTCATCCAAGGAACTTAAGGTAGTAATGATGTTCATAACATCATTCGATTCATACATATAAAGCTATCTTATTCGAAGGTTTAAACTTGTAATCACTAGAACATAGTTTAGTTAATTCTAAACTTGTTCGCAAACAAAAGTTAATCCTTCTAACTTGACTTTTAAAATCAACTAAACACATGTTCTATATCTATATGATATGCTAACTTAATTATTTAAAACCTGGAAACACGAAAAACACCGTAAAACCGGATTTACGCCGTCGTAGTAACACCGCGGGCTGTTTTGGGTTAGTTAATTAAAAACTATGATAAACTTTGATTTAAAAGTTGTTATTCTGAGAAAATGATTTTTATTATGAACATGAAACTATATCCAAAAATTATGGTTAAACTCAAAGTGGAAGTATGTTTTCTAAAATGGTCATCTAGACGTCGTTCTTTCGACTGAAATGACTACCTTTACAAAAACGACTTGTAACTTATTTTTCCGACTAGAAACCTATACTTTTTTTGTTTAGATTCATAAAATAGAGTTCAATATGAAACCATAGCAATTTTATTCACTCAAAACGGATTTAAAATGAAGAAGTTATGGGTAAAACAAGATTGGATAATTTTTCTCATTTTAGCTACGTGAAAATTGGTAACAAATCTATTCCAACCATAACTTAATCAACTTGTATTATATATTATGTAATCTTGAGATACCATAGACACGTATACAATGTTTCGACCTATCATGTCGACACATCTATATATATTTCGGAACAACCATAGACACTCTATATGTGAATGTTGGAGTTAGCTATACAGGGTTGAGGTTGATTCCAAAATATATATAGTTTGAGTTGTGATCAATACTGAGATACGTATACACTGGGTCGTGGATTGATTCAAGATAATATTTATCGATTTATTTCTGTACATCTAACTGTGGACAACTAGTTGTAGGTTACTAACGAGGACAGCTGACTTAATAAACTTAAAACATCAAAATATATTAAAAGTGTTGTAAATATATTTTGAACATACTTTGATATATATGTATATATTGTTATAGGTTCGTGAATCAACCAGTGGCCAAGTCTTACTTCCCGACGAAGTAAAAATCTGTGAAAGTGAGTTATAGTCCCACTTTTAAAATCTAATATTTTTGGGATGAGAATACATGCAGGTTTTATAAATGATTTACAAAATAGACACAAGTACGTGAAACTACATTCTATGGTTGAATTATCGAAATCGAATATGCCCCTTTTTATTAAGTCTGGTAATCTAAGAATTAGGGAACAGACACCCTAATTGACGCGAATCCTAAAGATAGATCTATTGGGCCTAACAAACCCCATCCAAAGTACCGGATGCTTTAGTACTTCGAAATTTATATCATATCCGAAGGGTGTCCCGGAATGATGGGGATATTCTTATATATGCATCTTGTTATTGTCGGTTACCAGGTGTTCACCATATGAATGATTTTTATCTCTATGTATGGGATGTGTATTGAAATATGAAATCTTGTGGTCTATTGTTACGATTTGATATATATAGGTTAAACCTATAACTCACCAACATTTTTGTTGACGTTTTAAGCATGTTTATTCTCAGGTGATTATTAAGAGCTTCCGCTGTCGCATACTTAAATAAGGACAAGATTTGGAGTCCATGCTTGTATGATATTGTATAAAAACTGCATTCAAGAAACTTATTTTGTTGTAACATATTTGTATTGTAAACCATTATGTAATGGTCGTGTGTAAACAGGATATTTTAGATTATCATTATTTGATAATCTACGTAAAGCTTTTTAAACCTTTATTGATGAAATAAAGGTTATGGTTTGTTTAAAAATGAATGCAGTCTTTGAAAAACGTCTCATATAGAGGTCAAAACCTCGCAACGAAATCAATTAATATGGAACGTTTTTAATCAATAAGAACGGGACATTTCAGTTGGTATCCGAGCGTTGGTCTTAGAGAACCAGAAAATTTGCATTAGTGTGTCTTATCGAGTTTGTTAGGATGCATTAGTGAGTCTGGACTTCGACCGTGTTTTCTTTAAAAATGATTGCTTAACATTTTTGTTGGAAACTATATATTTTTAACATATGAATATTATGTGATATATTAATCTCTTAACGTGTTTGATATTATGTGATAGATGTCTACCTCTAGAACAAGTCCCATTGACTCACCTAATAATAATGAAGAGTCAAATGTAAATTGGAATGATTTGTGGACTGATTCACAAGTTCTCGAAGAGGAACCGGAAGAAGAGTCGGAACCGGAAGAAGAATCGGAACCGGAAGAAGAATCGGAACCGGATGAAGAAATAGAACCGGTGGGGGAAATAATAAAACGGTTAAGTAAAAGAAAATCCTCAACCAACCGACCAAAGTTAATTATGGTCAATGGTGTTTCCGCCAAGGAAGCAAAATATTGGGAGGATTACCAATTCTCCGATGAATCGGATTCCGACGAGAATTCCGATGATGTTATAGAAATTACCCCAACTGAATTTAAAAAGGCAAAAGAAAATAATAAGGGAAAGGGCATAAAAATAGAGAAATCTAATTCCAACCCCGATGAACTTTATATGTATCGTCAACCCCCGAAGTCCTTAAGTTGTAACAATGACCCGGGAACCTCTAAACCACCAGGTTTTTCTAAACCAATGTGGACAACGACGGCTCGTATTAGGGGAACATCATATATCCCTAGAAACTTGGCAAAACGAACCAAAACCGAAGAAGAAGAAACGAGCGAGTCGGAATAAGATAGTTGTATTCGTGTGGTGTAATATATGGAATATAGTGTTCTTATGCTTTATGATATATGTAAAAATTGCTTGTATTAATAAGTATTTTTTTTTATGAATCTAACTCTTGTCTATTTTACAGTTTAAAAACACAAAATGGATAGACAACCCAATATTTTAAGAGACCTACCCGGAGACATGATTGATGAAATCTTGTCTAGAGTCGGCCAGAATTCTTCGGCACAACTATTTAAGGCGAGATCAGTTTGTAAGACATTCGAAGAACGTTCCAAGAATGTCTTGGTTTATAAGAGACTTTCGTTTGAAAGATGGGGGATATCACATTGGGAAACCCATAAATTACGATGTGTTTACTTTGACGCATATATTGCGGGGAACCCAAATGCTATTTTACGCAACGGGTTAAGAAATTATTTTGACTCAATATATCCGAATATTGGACTTCGTGATTTAGAAAAAGCGGCTAACATGCAACATAAAGAAGCATGTTATGCTTACGGATTAGTAATGTTCGCTTCTCACCAAAGTGAGAACAAGAACATCGGGCTACAACTATTAAACAAAACGTTTCCACAAGTGACGGAGTCGGTAATTGGGGTAAGAAATGAGGTTTTTAGATTATTACGGGACTGTTGGACATTACGTAACCCTCGTCCCTTTGATGACGTTACAACACGCTGTCTTATCAACGGCCATAACGGTTATGTTGCACAAGACCAAGGATGGGAAGTAGTCCTAGTAAAACCAGAATGCATGACTTATTTCTGGACGTATGAATTACGTGTCTTTATTGCCTTTGCTGAACGACTTGTGTACTAGCTAGAATTGTCTTCACAACTATCTTGTATCAAAGTTATTGTGTGCTATATTTCATGCTTTATGTAAAATAAGCGGTATTGTAAGTTTGTAAAATATTGTATAAAAGTTTGAACGCGAAATATTATTATAATCAGTTTTTCATATAGAATTGTAGTAGTTGAATTGTATATTAGCTACTAAGTATGAACTTAACGGGTAGGTACTACCCGAATTTAAACTTATAAAACGCTAATATGAAGAAAAAGCTTTTATAAATGAGTTCATATTATGCTACGAAATACTATTAACTACTCTTAATATTCTGTATGATTAACTTGTTCCATTTAACTATTTTGAAGGAAATGGCACCGACTACTCGACACACCGTGAATATGAATGAAGAGGAATTCCGTACTTTTCTAGCTTCAAACATAGCCGCAGTACAGGCTGCGCTACATACCAACAATAACCTTGGATCTAGCAGTACAGGAAATCGTGTAGGATGCACCTACAAAGAATTCACTGCCTGCAAACCTTTGGAATTTGATGGAACCGAAGGAACGATCGGATTGAAACGGTGGACCGAGAAGGTTGAATCGGTGTTTGCCATAAGTAAGTGTACTGAAGAGGACAAAGTGAAGTACGCTACGCATACCTTCACAGGTTCTGCGTTAACATGGTGGAATACCTATCTAGAGCAAGTGGGACAAGATGATGCGTACGCACTACCGTGGTCAGCATTCAAGCACTTGATGAACGAGAAGTACCGTCCCAGAACCGAGGTCAATAAGCTCAAGACAGAACTTAGAGGGTTACGAACCCAAGGATTTGATATTACCACGTATGAAAGACGATTCACAGAATTGTGCCTATTGTGTCCGGGAGCATTCGAAGATGAGGAAGAGAAGATCGACGCGTTTGTGAAAGGATTACCGGAAAGAATCCAAGAAGATATAAGTTCACACGAGCCCGCCTCCATACAACAGGCATGTAGAATGGCTCACAAACTAGTGAACCAGATTGAAGAAAGAATTAAAGAACAGACTGCTGAAGAGGCCAATGTGAAGCAAGTCAAAAGAAAGTGGGAGGAAAACAGTGATAAGAATCACCAATACAACAACAACAGCAATTACAACAATAATCGCAACAATTATCCCAACAATCGCAACATCAATCGCAACTACAACAAACGGCCCAACAACAACAACAACAACAACAACTACAACAATCATCCCAACAACAATAATAACCGCAACAACAACAACAATCAGAAGCAGCTATGCCAAAGGTGTGAAAAGAATCACTCGGGGTTCTGCACCAAATTTTGCAACAAGTGTAAAAGAAATGGTCATAGCGCGGCGAAGTGTGAGGTCTACGGACCAGGGGTTAATAGAACGAAAGGAACAAATGGTGTCGGAACGAGTAATGGCGGAGCAAGTAGTGTCGGAGCAAGTTATGCCAATGTAGTTTGTTATAAATGTGGAAAACCAGGCCACATTATTAGAAATTGCCCGAACCAGGAGAACACGAATGGACAAGGCCGTGGAAGAGTTTTCAATATTAATGCGGTAGAGGCACAGGAAGACCCGGAGCTTGTTACGGGTACGTTTCTTATTGACAATAAATCTGCTTACGTTTTATTTGATTCGGGTGCGGATAGAAGCTATATGAGTAGAGATTTTTGTGCTAAATTAAGTTGTCCATTGACGCCTTTGGATAGTAAATTTTTACTCGAATTAGCAAATGGTAAATTAATTTCAGCAGATAATATATGTCGGAATCGAGAAATTAAACTGGTTAGCGAAACATTTAAGATTGATTTGATACCAGTAGAGTTAGGGAGTTTTGATGTGATAATCGGTATGGACTGGTTGAAAGAAGTGAAAGCGGAGATCGTTTGTTACAAAAATGCAATTCGCATTATACGAGAAAAAGGAAAACCCTTAATGGTGTACGGAGAAAAGGGCAACACGAAGCTACATCTTATTAGTAATTTGAAGGCACAAAAACTAATAAGAAAAGGTTGCTATGCTGTTCTAGCACACGTTGAGAAAGTACAAACTGAAGAAAAGAGCATCAATGATGTTCCCATTGCAAAAGAATTTCCCGATGTATTTCCGAAAGAATTACCGGGATTACCCCCACATCGATCCGTTGAATTTCAAATAGATCTTGTACCAGGAGCTGCACCAATAGCTCGTGCTCCTTACAGACTCGCACCCAGCGAGATGAAAGAACTGCAAAGCCAATTACAAGAACTTTTAGAGCGTGGTTTCATTCGACCAAGCACATCACCGTGGGGAGCTCCTGTTTTGTTTGTCAAGAAGAAAGATGGTACATTCAGGTTGTGTATCGACTACCGAGAGTTGAACAAACTTACCATCAAGAACCGCTACCCACTACCGAGAATCGACGACTTATTTGATCAACTACAAGGCTCGTCTGTTTATTCAAAGATTGACTTACGTTCCGGGTATCATCAAATGCGGGTGAAAGAAGATGATATTCCAAAGACTGCTTTCAGAACACGTTACGGTCATTACGAGTTTATGGTCATGCCGTTTGGTTTAACTAATGCACCAGCTGTGTTCATGGACCTTATGAACCGAGTGTGTGGACCATACCTTGACAAGTTTGTCATTGTTTTCATTGATGACATACTTATTTACTCAAAGAATGACCAAGAACACGGTGAACATTTGAGAAAGGTGTTAGAAGTATTGAGGAAGGAAGAATTGTACGCTAAGTTTTCAAAGTGTGCATTTTGGTTGGAAGAAGTTCAATTCCTCGGTCACATAGTAAACAAAGAAGGTATTAAGGTGGATCCGGCAAAGATAGAAACTGTTGAAAAGTGGGAAACCCCGAAAACTCCGAAACACATACGCCAGTTTTTAGGACTAGCTGGTTACTACAGAAGGTTCATCCAAGACTTTTCCAGAATAGCAAAACCCTTGACTGCATTAACGCATAAAGGGAAGAAATTTGAATGGAATGATGAACAAGAGAAAGCGTTTCAGTTATTGAAGAAAAAGCTAACTACGGCACCTATATTGTCATTGCCTGAAGGGAATGATGATTTTGTGATTTATTGTGACGCATCAAAGCAAGGTCTCGGTTGTGTATTAATGCAACGAACGAAGGTGATTGCTTATGCGTCTAGACAATTGAAGATTCACGAACAAAATTATACGACGCATGATTTGGAATTAGGCGCGGTTGTTTTTGCATTAAAGACTTGGAGGCACTACTTATATGGGGTCAAAAGTATTATATATACCGACCACAAAAGTCTTCAACACATATTTAATCAGAAACAACTGAATATGAGGCAGCGTAGGTGGATTGAATTATTGAATGATTACGATTTTGAGATTCGTTACCACCCGGGGAAGGCAAATGTGGTAGCCGATGCCTTGAGCAGGAAGGATAGAGAACCCATTCGAGTAAAATCTATGAATATAATGATTCATAATAACATTACTACTCAAATAAAGGAGGCGCAACAAGGAGTTTTAAAAGAGGGAAATTTAAAGGATGAAATACCCAAAGGATCGGAGAAGCATCTTAATATTCGGGAAGACGGAACCCGGTATAGGGCTGAAAGGATTTGGGTACCAAAATTTGGAGATATGAGAGAAATGGTACTTAGAGAAGCTCATAAAACCAGATACTCAATACATCCTGGAACGGGGAAGATGTACAAGGATCTCAAGAAACATTTTTGGTGGCCGGGTATAAAAGCCGATGTTGCTAAATACGTAGGAGAATGTTTGACGTGTTCTAAGGTCAAAGCTGAGCATCAGAAACCATCAGGTCTACTTCAACAACCCGAAATCCCGGAATGGAAATGGGAAAACATTACCATGGATTTCATCACTAAATTGCCAAGGACTGCAAGTGGTTTTGATACTATTTGGGTAATAGTTGATCGTCTCACCAAATCAGCACACTTCCTACCAATAAGAGAAGATGACAAGATGGAGAAGTTAGCACGACTGTATTTGAAGGAAGTCATCTCCAGACATGGAATACCAATCTCTATTATCTCTGATAGGGATGGCAGATTTATTTCAAGATTCTGGCAGACATTACAGCAAGCATTAGGAACTCGTCTAGACATGAGTACTGCCTATCATCCACAAACTGATGGGCAGAGTGAAAGGACGATACAAACGCTTGAAGACATGCTACGAGCATGTGTTATTGATTTCGGAAACAGTTGGGATCGACATCTACCGTTAGCAGAATTTTCCTACAACAACAGCTACCATTCAAGCATTGAGATGGCGCCGTTTGAAGCACTTTATGGTAGAAAGTGCAGGTCTCCGATTTGTTGGAGTGAGGCGGGGGATAGACAGATTACGGGTCCGGAGATTATACAAGAAACTACCGAGAAGATCATCCAAATTCAACAACGGTTGAAAACCGCCCAAAGTCGACAAAAGAGCTACGCTGACATTAAAAGAAAAGATATAGAATTTGAAATTGGAGAGATGGTCATGCTTAAAGTTTCACCTTGGAAAGGCGTTGTTCGATTTGGTAAACGAGGGAAATTAAATCCAAGGTATATTGGACCATTCAAGATTATTGATCGTGTCGGACCAGTAGCTTACAGACTTGAGTTACCTCAACAACTCGCGGCTGTACATAACACTTTCCACGTCTCGAATTTGAAGAAATGTTTTGCTAAAGAAGATCTCACTATTCCGTTAGATGAAATCCAAATCAACGAAAAACTCCAATTCATCGAAGAACCCGTCGAAATAATGGATCGTGAGGTTAAAAGACTTAAGCAAAACAAGATACCAATTGTTAAGGTTCGATGGAATGCTCGTAGAGGACCCGAGTTCACCTGGGAGCGTGAAGATCAGATGAAGAAGAAATACCCGCATCTATTTCCAGAAGATTCGTCAACACCTTCAACAGCTTAAAATTTCGGGACGAAATTTATTTAACGGGTAGGTACTGTAGTGACCCGAACTTTTCCATGTTTATATACATTAATTGAGATTGATGTTTACATGATTAAATGTTTCCAACATGTTAAGCAATCAAACTTGTTAAGACTTGATTAATTGAAATAGGTTTCATATAGACAATTGACCACCCAAGTTGACCGGTGATTCACGAACGTTAAAACTTGTAAAAAAAAAACTATATGATGACATATATATGGTTATATATATAGTTAACATGATATTATGATAAGTAAACATATCATTAATTATATTAACAATGAACTACATATGTAAAAACAAGACTACTAACTTAATGATTTTGAAACGAGACATATATGTAACGTTTATCGTTGTAACGACATTTAATGTATATATATCATATTAAGAGATATTCGTACATCATAATATCATGATAATATAATAATTTAAAATCTCTTTTGATATTATAAACATTGGGTTAACAACATTTAACAAGATCGTTAACCTAAAGGTTTCAAAACAACACTTACATGTAACGACTAACGATGACTTAACGACTCAGTTAAAATGTATATACATGTAGTGTTTTAATATGTATTTATACACTTTTGAAAGACTTCAATACACTTATCAAAATACTTCTACTTAACAAAAATGCTTACAATTACATTATCGTTCAGTTTCATCAACAATTCTACTCGTATGCACCCGTATTCGTACTCGTACAATACACAGCTTTTAGATGTATGTACTATTGGTATATACACTCCAATGATCAGCTCTTAGCAGCCCATGTGAGTCACCTAACACATGTGGGAACCATCATTTGGCAACTAGCATGAAATATCTCATAAGATTACAAAAATATGAGTAATCATTCATGACTTATTTACATGAAAACAAAATTACATATCCTTTATATCTAATCCATACACCAACGACCAAAAACACCTACAAACACTTTCATTCTTCAATTTTCTTCATCTAATTGAACTCTCTCAAGTTCTATCTTCAAGTTCTAAGTGTTCTTCATAAATTCCAAAAGTTCTAGTTTCATAAAATCAAGAATACTTTCAAGTTTGCTAGCTCACTTCCAATCTTGTAAGGTGATCATCCAACCTCAAGAAATCTTTGTTTCTTACAGTAGGTTATCATTCTAATAAAAGGTAATAATCATATTCAAACTTTGGTTCAATTTCTATAACTATAACAATCTTATTTCAAGTGATGATCTTACTTGAACTTGTTTTCGTGTCATGATTTTGCTTCAAGAACTTTGAGCCATCCAAGGATCCATTGAAGCTAGATCCATTTTTCTCTTTTCCAGTAGGTTCATCCAAGGAACTTAAGGTAGTAATGATGTTCATAACATCATTCGATTCATACATATAAAGCTATCTTATTCGAAGGTTTAAACTTGTAATCACTAGAACATAGTTTAGTTAATTCTAAACTTGTTCGCAAACAAAAGTTAATCCTTCTAACTTGACTTTTAAAATCAACTAAACACATGTTCTAT
>NC_092343.1:254922500-254927500 GCF_046630445.1 Rutidosis leptorrhynchoides
TAGAATGATCGAAAAAGTGCGGGTCATTACAGTACCTACCCGTTAAATAAATTTCGTCCCGAAATTTTAAAATTGTACCTATTTTGCATCATCGGGAAACAAGTGTGGATACTTTTGTTTCATTTGATCCTCTCGTTCCCAAGTAAACTCGGGACCCCTTCGAGCATTCCAACGAACCTTAACGATCGGTATGTTGCTCTGCTTGAGCCGTTTAACTTCACGATCCATGATTTCGATTGGTTCTTCGATGAATTGTAGTTTCTCGTCGACATGGATTTCTTCAAGAGGAATGGTGAGGTCTTCCTTTGCAAGACACTTCTTAAGGTTCGAGACGTGAAAGGTATTATGTACTCCGGCGAGTTGTTGCGGTAACTCGAGTCGATAAGCTACCGGTCCAATGCGTTCGATGATCTTGAACGGGCCTACATATCTTGGGTTCAGTTTACCTCTTTTACCGAAACGTATTACACCTTTCCAAGGTGACACCTTTAGCATAACCATGTCACCGATCTGAAACTCTAATGGTTTCCTTCGGACATCGGCGTAGCTCTTTTGGCGACTACGGGCTGTTTTCAATCTCTCTTTGATTTGTACTATCTTTTCAGTAGTTTCGTGTATGATCTCGGGACCAGTTAATTGTCGATCTCCTACTTCATTCCAACAGATAGGAGATCTACACTTCCTTCCATACAATGCTTCGAATGGTGCAGCTTTAATGCTTGCATGATAACTATTATTATACGAGAATTCTGCTAATGGTAGATATTTATCCCATCCGTTTCCAAAATCGATCACACATGCCCTGAGCATGTCTTCAAGAGTCTGAATCGTTCTTTCACTCTGCCCGTCGGTTTGCGGATGATACGCGGTACTCATATCCAAACGAGTTCCTAGGGCCTCCTGTAGTGATTGCCAGAACTTTGATGTAAATCTACTATCACGATCGGATATAATGGAAATAGGTATTCCATGCCTTGAAACAACTTCCTTTATATACAATCGTAATAGTTTCTCCATTCTATCTGTTTCCTTTATAGGCAAGAAGTGTGCAGACTTGGTGAGACGATCAACAATCACCCAAATGGTGTCGTATCCCCAGGCAGTCTTTGGTAACTTCGTGATGAAATCCATGGTAATACCATCCCATTTCCATTCTGGGATTTCTGGTTGTTGAAGTAACCCTGACGGCTTCTGGTGTTCAGCTTTGACTTTGGAACAAGTTAAACATTCCCCAACATATGTTGCAACGTCTGTCTTTAAATTAGGCCACCAATAATGTGTCTTAAGATCTTGGTACATCTTTCCAACTCCAGGATGTATCGAGTATCTTGTCTTATGTGCCTCATTTAATATCAACTTCCTTAATCCACCCAACTTCGGTACCCAAATACGATTTGCAAAATATCGAATTCCATCTTCCCGCATAACGAGTTGCTTCTCATACTTCTTCATTATTTCATTTCCTATATTTTCTTTAGTAAGTGCTTCTCGTTGAACTTCTTTGATTTGTGAGTTGAGATTCATGCGAATTTTTATGTTCATCGCTCGTACTCGAATTGGTTCTCGTTCCTTTCTGCTTAGAGCGTCGGCCACTACATTCGCTTTCCCGGGATGATAGCGAATCTCACAATCGTAGTCGTTTATCAGCTCGACCCACCTACGTTGCCTCATGTTCAGCTGTTTCTGATCGAAAATATGTTGAAGACTTTTATGATCAGTAAACACAGTGCATCTAACCCCATATAAGTAGTGTCTGCATATCTTTAACGCAAACACGACTGCTCCCAGTTCTAGATCATGCGTCGTATAATTCCGCTCGTGAATCTTCAATTGTCGAGATGCGTATGCAATAACTTTCTTTCGTTGCATAAGAACACAACCAAAACCTTGTCGCGAAGCGTCACAATATATTTCAAAATCATCGTTCCCTTCAGGTAACGATAAAATAGGCGCCGTAGTTAACTTCTTCTTCAGTAATTGAAATGCGTTCTCCTGCTCCGAGGTCCATTCGTATTTCTTCCCTTTTTGCGTTAATGCTGTCAACGGCTTAGCTATTCGGGAAAAATCTTGAATAAACCTTCTATAATAACCGGCTAAACCCAAAAATTGGCGTATCTGCATTGGTGTTTTAGGAGTCTCCCATTTTTCAATGGCTTCAATTTTTGCTGGATCAACCTGAATTCCTTTGCTACTAACAACGTGGCCAAGAAATTGCACTTCTTTCAACCAGAAAGCACACTTAGAAAATTTAGCGTATAGCTGTTCTTTTCTCAACAACTCTAATATCAACCTTAAATGCTGCTCATGCTCTTGCTCACTCTTGGAATAGATAAGAATGTCATCAATGAAAACGATAACAAACTTATCTAAATACGGACTACAAACTCGATTCATGAGGTCCATGAATACAGCTGGCGCATTCGTCAATCCAAACGGCATGACCAAAAATTCGTAATGACCATAACGTGTCCGAAAAGCAGTTTTCGGAATGTCCTCTTCTTTGACACGTAGTTGATGATAGCCCGATCTTAGGTCGATTTTCGAATAAACACATGATCCCTGGAGTTGATCAAATAAGTCGTCAATTCTCGGTAGTGGATACCGATTTTTGATAGTTAACTTATTTAATTCACGATAATCTATACACATCCTAAAAGATCCATCTTTCTTTTTAACAAATAGAATCGGAGCTCCCCACGGTGAAGTACTTGGTCGTATGAATCCATGATCCAGTAATTCTTTTAACTGACTCTGAAGTTCTTTTAACTCGGACGGTGCAAGTCTATATGGAGCACGGGCAACCGGTGCAGCTCCTGGTACAAGATCTATTTGAAATTCTACAGATCTAAATGGAGGTAATCCCGGCAACTCTTCCGGAAATACTTCAGGAAAATCTCTTGCCACAGGCACGTCATTTATGCACTTCTCTTTTTCTTTCTTTTCGACTTTATTAACATGTGCTAAGATAGCATAGCACCCTTTCTTCAAGCACTTTTGAGCTTTCAAATAACTAATGAGTTTTAGCTTTGAGTTACCCTTCTCTCCATAAATCATCACCGGCATTCTATCCTTACAAGGAATGCGAATTGCCTTCTTGGCACACACAACTTCAGCTCCTACTTTGGACATCCAGTCCATGCCGACTATTACATCAAAACTTCCTAATTCTACGGGTATTAAGTCAATTTTAAATGTTTCTCCGGCTAAATTTATTTTACAATCACGGCAAATTTTATCGGCTTTAATTAGTTTACCATTAGCTAACTCAATCATGTACTTAGCATCTAGAGGTAATGATGAACAATTCAATTTAGCGTAAAAGCCTCTACTCACGTAACTTCTATCGGCACCAGTATCAAATATAATAGATGCGGATAAGTTATTAATGGTAAACGTACCCGTAACAAGCTCCGGGTCTTCACACGCCTCTCTAGCATTAATAACAAATGCTCTTCCACGTGCAGATCCATTATTCTTCTCTGGATTCGGACACTGGCTCTTATAGTGACCTTGTTTTCCACACCCATAACAAGTAATGGTAGCCAAAGCAGTTCTATTTGCATTGGTGGCAGGAGTCTTGGTACCATTTGTATTTGTAACGAGAGCCCTACAATCTTCAGCAAGATGACCCTTTCGATTACATTTGTTGCATACCACATTACAGTAGCCAGAGTGATGTTTGTGGCATCGGTTGCATAAAGGATTTTGTCCTTTGTAACCAAAGCTTGAACCACCACCTGCACCTTGTATGGTTTCTTGTTTCTTAAAAGATTGTTGTTGGTTACCTCGATCATAATTTCCATTCCACTTTCTTTTGTTACCTGATACCTTCACATCAGTATTGGATGCTTTCTTATCCATGATGACCTGATCCATTAGCTCGTTTGCCATGGTTATAGCTTCATGAATTGTCTTAGGTTTCGATGCTGTAACGTTTGCCTTGACCTTTTTGGGCAAACCATCTTTGTACATTTCAATCTTCCGTTCTTCGGTTGGAACCAATTCAGGACATAGCAAAACTAATTCCATGAATCGCTGATTGTAGTTGATGATTTCAGTACCAATAACCTTCAGACTTCGTAACTCATCTTCCAACTTCCTAACCTCGTTCCTTGGACAATATTCGTTGATTAACATTGTTTTGAATTCTTCCCACGGAGTATCATAAGCTACATCTCCTCCTACAGCCTTCACATAATTTTTCCACCACGTGAGTGCACTATCTTGTAAAGTGCACGATGCGTATTTGGTCATGTCCTTTTCAACACAACCACTGATTTTGAACACAGTTTCCATCTTTTCTATCCACCGGGTTAAACCGATCGGTCCTTCTGTTCCACTGAATGATGAGGGCTTGCAAGCTTGAAAAGTTTTGTAAGTGCACCCCACACGAGGATTTGGGTTAACTGCAGCACCTCTTGCAGCCTCGACCCATAACATTCTGTCGTTCACTCGTTGATTGATGAGTTCCTGGATTTCTTATTCCGTCATTCGGTTCAATCGCGCCATATTCTTCTATAAGAATGAAAAGAAAATAATTATTCACATGGAATATTATAGATGTAGTGTATATTTACAGTACATTATAGCTTATTAATAATATGAACCAGGTATTATTATAAAAGCCTTTTCTTCTTATTAGCGTTTTATAATTATATCTAGGGTAGTACCTACCCGTTAATGTCCATACTTAATAGCTTAGTACAGAATCAATTACTACCATCTAAATAATACTTAACCATGGAAAATTATTGCATTTCACACTTCACTATTTTACATATGCTTATCTTATATCGAACATTAAGCAAACCACACTAATAATATTATACAAAACATTATATGATCCCATGGTTTAATACGGCAGCGCATCGTTTGGTCTATTTTCTAGGACGTTTAGGTTCAAGGAATGGCCTAACGCTTATCCTAGCTGTCTGCCTATATTTTGGCTGTGGGGCTGAAGAACTGGATGCCGGGACAGCACGAATAGGAATAGCGGGAAT
>NC_092343.1:255005000-255015000 GCF_046630445.1 Rutidosis leptorrhynchoides
CATAAAATAGAGTTCAATATGAAATCATAGCAATTTGATTCACTCAAAACGGATTTAAAATGAAGAAGTTATGGGTAAAACAAGATTGGATAATTTTTCTCATTTTAGCTACGTGAAAATTGGTAACAAATCTATTCCAACCATAACTTAATCAACTTGTATTGTATATTATGTAATCTTGAGATACCATAGACACGTATACAATGTTTCGACCTATCATGTCGACACATCTATATATATTTCGGAACAACCATAGACACTCTATATGTGAATGTTGGAGTTAGCTATACAGGGTTGAGGTTGATTCCAAAATATATATAGTTTGAGTTGTGATCAATACTGAGATACGTATACACTGGGTCGTGGATTGATTCAAGATAATATTTATCGATTTATTTCTGTACATCTAACTGTGGACAACTAGTTATAGGTTACTAACGAGGACAGCTGACTTAATAAACTTAAAACATCAAAATATATTAAAAGTGTTGTAAATATATTTTGAACATACTTTAATATATATGTATATATTGTTATAGGTTCGTGAATCAACGGTGGCCAAGTCTTACTTCCCGACGAAGTAAAAATCTGTGAAAGTGAGTTATAGTCCCACTTTTAAAATCTAATATTTTTGGGATGAGAATACATGCAGGTTTTATAAATGATTTACAAAATAGACACAAGTACGTGAAACTACATTCTATGGTTGAATTATCGAAATCGAATATGCCCCTTTTTATTAAGTCTGGTAATCAATGAATTAGGGAACAAACACCCTAATTGACGCGAATCCTAAAGATAGATCTATTGGGCCTAACAAACCCCATCCAAAGTACCGGATGCTTTAGTACTTCGAAATTTATATCATATCCGAAGGGTGTCCCGGAATGATGGGGATATTCTTATATATGCATCTTGTTATTGTCGGTTACCAGGTGTTCACCATATGAATGATTTTTATCTCTATGTATGGGATGTGTATTGAAATATGAAATCTTGTGGTCTATTGTTACGATTTGATATATATAGGTTAAACCTATAACTCACCAACATTTTTGTTGACGTTTAAAGCATGTTTATTCTCAGGTGAATATTAAGAGCTTCCGCTGTTGCATACTAAAATAAGGACAAGATTTGGAGTCCATGTTTGTATGATATTGTGTAAAAACTGCATTCAAGAAACTTATTTTGTTGTAACATATTTGTATTGTAAACCATTATGTAATGGTCGTGTGTAAACAGGATATTTTAGATTATCATTTTTTGATAATCTACGTAAAGCTTTTTAAAACCTTTATCTATGAAATAAAGGTTATGGTTTGTTTTAAAAATGAATGCAGTCTTTGAAAAACGTCTCATATAGAGGTCAAAACCTCGCAACGAAATCAATTAATATGGAACGTTTTTAGTCAATAAGTACGGGACATTTCAGTTGGTATCAGAGCGTTGGTCTTAGAGAACCAGAAAATTTGCATTAGTGTGTCTTATCGAGTTTGTTAGGATGCATTAGTGAGTCTGGACTTCGACCGTGTTTTCTTTAAAAATGATTGCTTAACATTTTTGTTGGAAACTATATTTTTTTAACATATGAATATTATGTGATATATTAATCTCTTAACGTGTTTGATATTATGTGATAGATGTCTACCTCTAGAACAGGTCCCATTGACTCACCTAATAATAATGAAGAGTCAAATGTAAATTGGAATGATTTGTGGACTGATTCACAAGTTCCCGAAGAGGAACCGGAAGAAGAGTCGGAACCGGAAGAAGAATCGGAACCGGAAGAAGAATCGGAACCGGATGAAGAAATAGAACCGGTGGGGGAAATAATAAAACGGTTAAGTAAAAGAAAATCCTCAACCAACCGACCAAAGTTAATTATGGTCAATGGTGTTTCCGCCAAGGAAGCAAAATATTGGGAGGATTACCAATTCTCCGATGAATCGGATTCCGACGAGAATTCCGATGATGTTATAGAAATTACCCCAACTGAATTTAAAAAGGCAAAAGAAAATAATAAGGGAAAGGGCATAAAAATAGAGAAATCTAATTCCAACCCCGATGAACTTTATATGTATCGTCAACCCCCGAAGTCCTTAAGTTGTAACAATGACCCGGGAACCTCTAAACCACCAGGTTTTTCTAAACCAATGTGGACAACGACGGCTCATATTAGGGGAACATCATATATCCCTAGAAACTTGGCAAAACGAACCAAAACCGAAGAAGAAGAAACGAGCGAGTCGGAATAAGATAGTTGTATTCGTGTGGTGTAATATATGTAATATAGTGTTCTTATGCTTTATGATATATGTAAAAATTGCTTGTATTAATAAGTATTTTTGTTTATGAAACTAACTCTTGTCTATTTTACAGTTTAAAAACACAAAATGGATAGACAACCCAATATTTTAAGAGACCTACCAGGAGACATGATTGATGAAATCTTGTCTAGAGTCGGCCAGAATTCTTCGGCACAACTATTTAAGGCGAGATCAGTTTGTAAGACATTCGAAGAACGTTCCAAGAATGTCTTGGTTTATAAGAGACTTTCGTTTGAAAGATGGGGGATATCACATTGGGAAACCCATAAGTTACGATGTGTTTACTTTGACGCATATATTGCGGGGAACCCAAATGCTATTTTACGCAACGGGTTAAGAAATTATTTTGACTCAATATATCCGAATATTGGACTTCGTGATTTAGAAAAAGCGGCTAACATGCAACATAAAGAAGCATGTTATGCTTACGGATTAGTAATGTTCGCTTCTCACCAAAGTGAGAACAAGAACATCGGGCTACAACTATTAAACAAAACGTTTCCACAAGTGACGGAGTCGGTAATTGGGGTAAGAAATGAGGTTTTTAGATTATTACGGGACTGTTGGACATTACGTAACCCTCGTCCCTTTGACGACGTTACAACACGCTGTCTTATCAACGGCCATAACGGTTATGTTGCACAAGACCAAGGATGGGAAGTAGTCCTAGTAAAACCAGAATGCATGACTTGTTTCTGGACGTATGAATTACGTGTCTTTATTGCCTTTGCTGAACGACTTGTGTACTAGCTAGAATTATCTTCACAACTATCTTGTATCAAAGTTATTGTGTGCTATATTTCATGCTTTATGTAAAATAAGTGGTATTGTAAGTTTGTAAAATATTGTATAAAAGTTTGAACGCGAAATATTATTATAATCAGTTTTTCATATAGAATTGTAGTAGTTGAATTGTATATTAGCTACTAAGTATGAACTTAACGGGTAGGTACTACCCGAATTTAAACTTATAAAACGCTAATATGAAGAAAAAGCTTTTATAAATGAGTTCATATTATGCTACGAAATACTATTAACTACTCTTAATATTCTGTATGATTAACTTGTTCCATTTAACTATTTTGAAGGAAATGGCACCGACTACTCGACACACCGTGAATATGAATGAAGAGGAATTCCGTACTTTTCTAGCTTCAAACATAGCCGCAGTACAGGCTGCGCTACATACCAACAATAACCTTGGATCTAGCAGTACAGGAAATCGTGTAGGATGCACCTACAAAGAATTCACTGCCTGCAAACCTTTGGAATTTGATGGAACCGAAGGACCGATCGGATTGAAACGGTGGACCGAGAAGGTCGAATCGGTGTTTCCCATAAGTAAGTGTACTGAAGAGGACAAAGTAAAGTACGCTACGCATACCTTCACAGGTTCTGCGTTAACATGGTGGAATACCTATCTAGAGCAAGTGGGACAAGACGATGCGTACGCACTACCGTGGTCAGCATTCAAGCACTTGATGAACGAGAAGTACCGTCCCAGAACCGAGGTTAATAAGCTCAAGACAGAACTTAGAGGGTTACGAACCCAAGGATTTGATATTACCACGTACGAAAGACGATTCACAGAATTGTGCCTATTGTGTCCGGGAGCATTCGAAGATGAGGAAGAGAAGATCGACGCATTTGTGAAAGGATTACCGGAAAGAATCCAAGAAGATATAAGTTCACACGAGCCCGCCTCCATACAACAGGCATGTAGAATGGCTCACAAACTCGTGAACCAAATTGAAGAAAGAATTAAAGAACAGACTGCTGAAGAGGCCAATGTGAAGCAAGTCAAAAGAAAGTGGGAGGAAAACGGTAATAAGAATCACCAATACAACAGCAACAGCAATTACAACAATAATCGCAACAATTATCCCAACAATCGCAACATCAATCGCAACTACAACAAACGGCCCAACAACAACAACAACAACAGCAACTACAACAATCATCCCAACAACAATAATAACCGCAACAACAACAACAATCAGAAGCAGCTATGCCAAAGGTGTGAAAAGAATCACTCGGGGTTCTGCACCAAATTTTGCAACAAGTGTAAAAGAAATGGTCATAGCGCGGCGAAGTGTGAGGTCTACGGACCAGGGGTTAATAGAACGAAAGGAACAAATGGTGTCGGAACGAGTAATGGCGGAGCAAGTAGTGTCGGAGCAAGTTATGCCAATGTAGTTTGTTATAAATGTGGAAAACCGGGCCACATTATTAGAAATTGCCCGAACCAGGAGAACACGAATGGACAAGGCCGTGGAAGAGTTTTCAATATTAATGCGGCAGAGGCACAGGAAGACCCGGAGCTTGTTACGGGTACGTTTCTTATTGACAATAAATCTGCTTACGTTTTATTTGATTCGGGTGCGGATAGAAGCTATATGAGTAGAGATTTTTGTGCTAAATTAAGTTGTCCATTGACGCCTTTGGATAGTAAATTTTTACTCGAATTAGCAAATGGTAAATTAATTTCAGCAGATAATATATGTCGGAATCGAGAAATTAAACTGGTTAGCGAAACATTTAAGATTGATTTGATACCAGTAGAGTTAGGGAGTTTTGATGTGATAATCGGTATGGACTGGTTGAAAGAAGTGAAAGCGGAGATCGTTTGTTACAAAAATGCAATTCGCATTATACGAGAAAAAGGAAAACCCTTAATGGTGTACGGAGAAAAGGGCAACACGAAGCTACATCTTATTAGTAATTTGAAAGCACAAAAACTAATAAGAAAAGGTTGCTATGCTGTTCTAGCACACGTCGAGAAAGTACAAACTGAAGAAAAGAGCATCAATGATGTTCCCGTCGCAAAAGAATTTCCTGATGTATTTCCGAAAGAATTACCGGGATTACCCCCACATCGATCCGTTGAATTTCAAATAGATCTTGTACCAGGAGCTGCACCAATAGCTCGTGCTCCTTACAGACTCGCACCCAGCGAGATGAAAGAACTACAAAGCCAATTACAAGAACTTTTAGAGCGTGGTTTCATTCGACCAAGCACATCACCGTGGGGAGCTCCTGTTTTGTTTGTCAAGAAGAAAGATGGTACATTCAGGTTGTGTATCGACTACCGAGAGTTGAACAAACTTACCATCAAGAACCGCTACCCACTACCGAGAATCGACGACTTATTTGATCAACTACAAGGCTCGTCTGTTTATTCAAAGATTGACTTACGTTCCGGGTATCATCAAATGCGGGTGAAAGAAGATGATATTCCAAAGACTGCTTTCAGAACACGTTACGGTCATTACGAGTTTATGGTCATGCCGTTTGGTTTAACTAATGCACCAGCTGTGTTCATGGACCTTATGAACCGAGTGTGTGGACCATACCTTGACAAGTTTGTCATTGTTTTCATTGATGACATACTTATTTACTCAAAGAATGACCAAGAACACGGTGAACATTTGAGAAAGGTGTTAGAAGTATTGAGGAAGGAAGAATTGTACGCTAAGTTTTCAAAGTGTGCATTTTGGTTGGAAGAAGTTCAATTCCTCGGTCACATAGTGAACAAAGAAGGTATTAAGGTGGATCCGGCAAAGATAGAAACTGTTGAAAAGTGGGAAACCCCGAAAACTCCGAAACACATACGCCAGTTTTTAGGACTAGCTGGTTACTACAGAAGGTTCATCCAAGACTTTTCCAGAATAGCAAAACCCTTGACTGCATTAACGCATAAAGGGAAGAAATTTGAATGGAATGATGAACAAGAGAAAGCGTTTCAGTTATTGAAGAAAAAGCTAACTACGGCACCTATATTGTCATTGCCTGAAGGGAATGATGATTTTGTGATTTATTGTGATGCATCAAAGCAAGGTCTCGGTTGTGTATTAATGCAACGAACGAAGGTGATTGCTTATGCGTCTAGACAATTGAAGATTCACGAACAAAATTATACGACGCATGATTTGGAATTAGGCGCGGTTGTTTTTGCATTAAAGACTTGGAGGCACTACTTATATGGGGTCAAAAGTATTATATATACCGACCACAAAAGTCTTCAACACATATTTAATCAGAAACAACTGAATATGAGGCAGCGTAGGTGGATTGAATTATTGAATGATTACGACTTTGAGATTCGTTACCACCCGGGGAAGGCAAATGTGGTAGCCGATGCCTTGAGCAGGAAGGACAGAGAACCCATTCGAGTAAAATCTATGAATATAATGATTCATAATAACATTACTACTCAAATAAAGGAGGCGCAACAAGGAGTTTTAAAAGAGGGAAATTTAAAGGATGAAATACCCAAAGGATCGGAGAAGCATCTTAATATTCGGGAAGACGGAACTCGGTATAGGGCTGAAAGGATTTGGGTACCAAAATTTGGAGATATGAGAGAAATGGTACTTAGAGAAGCTCATAAAACCAGATACTCAATACATCCTGGAACGGGGAAGATGTACAAGGATCTCAAGAAACATTTTTGGTGGCCGGGTATGAAAGCCGATGTTACTAAATACGTAGGAGAATGTTTGACGTGTTCTAAGGTTAAAGCTGAGCATCAGAAACCATCAGGTCTACTTCAACAACCCGAAATCCCGGAATGGAAATGGGAAAACATTACCATGGATTTCATCACTAAATTGCCAAGGACTGCAAGTGGTTTTGATACTATTTGGGTAATAGTTGATCGTCTCACCAAATCAGCACACTTCCTACCAATAAGAGAAGATGACAAGATGGAGAAGTTAGCACGACTGTATTTGAAGGAAGTCGTCTCCAGACATGGAATACCAATCTCTATTATCTCTGATAGGGATGGCAGATTTATTTCAAGATTTTGGCAGACATTACAGCAAGCATTAGGAACTCGTCTAGACATGAGTACTGCCTATCATCCACAAACTGATGGGCAGAGCGAAAGGACGATACAAACGCTTGAAGACATGCTACGAGCATGTGTTATTGATTTCGGAAACAGTTGGGATCGACATCTACCGTTAGCAGAATTTTCCTACAACAACAGCTACCATTCAAGCATTGAGATGGCGCCGTTTGAAGCACTTTATGGTAGAAAGTGCAGGTCTCCGATTTGTTGGAGTGAAGTGGGGGATAGACAGATTACGGGTCCGGAGATTATACAAGAAACTACCGAGAAGATCATCCAAATTCAACAACGGTTGAAAACCGCCCAAAGTCGACAAAAGAGCTACGCTGACATTAAAAGAAAAGATATAGAATTTGAAATTGGAGAGATGGTCATGCTTAAAGTTGCACCTTGGAAAGGCGTTGTTCGATTTGGTAAACGAGGGAAATTAAATCCAAGGTATATTGGACCATTCAAGATTATTGATCGTGTCGGACCAGTAGCTTACAGACTTGAGTTACCTCAACAACTTGCGGCTGTACATAACACTTTCCACGTCTCGAATTTGAAGAAATGTTTTGCTAAAGAAGATCTCACTATTCCGTTAGATGAAATCCAAATCAACGAAAAACTTCAATTCATCGAAGAACCCGTCGAAATAATGGATCGTGAGGTTAAAAGACTTAAGCAAAACAAGATACCAATTGTTAAGGTTCGATGGAATGCTCGTAGAGGACCCGAGTTCACCTGGGAGCGTGAAGATCAGATGAAGAAGAAATACCCGCATCTATTTCCAGAAGATTCGTCAACACCTTCAACAGCTTAAAATTTCGGGACGAAATTTATTTAACGGGTAGGTACTGTAGTGACCCGAACTTTTCCATGTTTATATATATTAATTGAGATTGATATTTACATGATTAAATGTTTCCAACATGTTAAGCAATCAAACTTGTTAAGACTTGATTAATTGAAATATGTTTCATATAGACAATTGACCACCCAAGTTGACCGGTGATTCACGAACGTAAAACTTGTAAAAACTATACGATGACATATATATGGTTATATATATAGTTAACATGTTTTTATTATAAGTATGTATCTCATTAGGTATTTTAACAATGAGTTATATACATAAAAATGAGACTATTAATTTAAGAAACTCGAAAACGATATATATAACGATTATCGTTATAACAACGTCTTACTAGGTACATATGAATCATATTAAGATATTGATACACTTGGTTAATTATGTTAAATGATAAGTAAATATATTATTAAGTGTATTAACAATGAAATACATATGTAAAAATAAGACTACTAACTTAATGATTTCGAAACGAGACATATATGTAACGATTATCGTTGTAACGACATTTAACTGTATATACATCATACTGAGATATATTATATATCATAATATCATGATAATATAACAATTTAATATCTCATTTGTTATAATAAACAATGGGTTAACAACATTCAACAAGATCGTTAACCTAAAGGTTTCAAAACAACATTTACATGTAACGACTAACGATGACTTAACGACTCAGTTAAAATGTATATACATGTAGTGTTTTAATATGTATTCATACACTTTTGAAAGACTTCAAGACACTTATCAAAATACTTCTACTTAACAAAAATGCTTACAATTACATCCTCGTTCAGTTTCATCAACAATTCTACTCGTATGCACCCGTATTCGTACTCGTACAATACACAGCTTTTAGATGTATGTACTATTGGTATATACACTCCAATGATCAGCTCTTAGCAGCCCATGTGAGTCACCTAACACATGTGGGAACCATCATTTGGCAACTAGCATGAAATATCTCATAAAATTACAAAAATATGAGTAATCATTCATGACTTATTTACATGAAAACAAAATTACATATCCTTTATATCTAATCCATACACCAACGACCAAAAACACCTACAAACACTTTCATTCTTCAATTTTCTTCATCTAATTGATCTCTCTCAAGTTCTATCTTCAAGTTCTAAGTGTTCTTCATAAATTCCAAAAGTTCTAGTTTCATAAAATCAAGAATACTTTCAAGTTTGCTAGCTCACTTCCAATCTTGTAAGGTGATCATCCAACCTCAAGAAATCTTTGTTTCTTACAGTAGGTTATCATTCTAATACAAGGTAATAATCATATTCAAACTTTGGTTCAATTTCTATAACTATAACAATCTTATTTCAAGTGATGATCTTACATGAACTTGTTTTCGTGTCATGATTCTGCTTCAAGAACTTCGAGCCATCCAAGGATCCATTGAAGCTAGATCCATTTTTCTCTTTTCCAGTAGGTTTATCCAAGGAAATTAAGGTAGTAATTATGTTCATAACATCATTCGATTCATACATATAAAGCTATCTTATTCGAAGGTTTAAACTTGTAATCACTAGAACATAGTTTAGTTAATTCTAAACTTGTTCGCAAACAAAAGTTAATCCTTCTAACTTGACTTTTAAAATCAACTAAACACATGTTCTATATCTATATGATATGCTAACTTAATGATTTAAAACCTGGAAACACGAAAAACACCGTAAAACCGGATTTACGCCGTCGTAGTAACACCGCGGGCTGTTTTGGGTTAGTTAATTAAAAACTATGATAAACTTTGATTTAAAAGTTGTTATTCTGAGAAAATGATTTTTATTATGAACATGAAACTATATCCAAAAATTATGGTTAAACTCAAAGTGGAAGTATGTTTTCTAAAATGGTCATCTAGACGTCGTTCTTTCGACTGATATGACTACCTTTACAAAAACGACTTGTAACTTATTTTTCCGACTATAAACCTATACT
>NC_092343.1:255165000-255182500 GCF_046630445.1 Rutidosis leptorrhynchoides
TCGCGGCGCGACACATCTGCCCGCGGCGCGGCATATGCCGTGGTCAGATTCTGACCTATTTTGTCAAATTTCGGAAAATGTTTGCTATGCTACGCACCTCCGATTAACATGTAACTTGGCCAACATGCTCATATATGACTTCTAAGCTTAGAAAAATAGTTCGGGACCCGACCCGAACGTGTTGACTTTTTCGTTGACTTTGACCAAGTTTGACTTTTAGTCAAACTTAACCAAACTTTTATGCAATCTTTCTAACATGCTTTTATACTTGATTCTTGCATGAAACTTGACAACGTGATTCACATGCTATACTATTCGAGTCGTAACGAGCCATAGGACTAATTGAACACATTTCACCCGACCTTGTGTCGTAACCGGTTAATTGATATAACTTACTTGTTTAGGTCAAGGCTAAGCAACTTTCATGCACACGTTTACTTGTTGAAGTACTTTTATACTCGTACACTCGAGGTGAGATCATAGTCCCACTTTTACTCTTTTTGAACTTATATTGGGATGAGAAAACATAAACGATTCTTTTGAACTAAGTGAACACAAGAACGGGAAAACAAACATTCTACATACGAGTTTAGAACAAAATCCTCAATTCGATTATCATTAATTACACTTGCCGGGTGTAAGCGAGAACTTATGTTATATGGCCATATGGGTTGACAACCCTCATCCTTGACGGTTCGCTACCGTCTACGGATGAAATATAATTTCGAGAATCAGTGTTTGTTCTAGCACTAAGTGATGGGGTATACAATGGAAGGAATGTTAAGCTTTGATAATTGGGTGCTCGTGAAACAAACTTTTGGAATGTATTACTATTATTTCATTGATGCAAATCTTGTGGTTCACTTGTACTTACTTACTTAAACCTATGATTTCACCAACGTTTTCGTTGACAGATTTCTATGTTTTTCTCAGGTCTTGCACGGTATGTGAAACATGCTTCCGCTTACTATTTGATACTTGCATCCGATGTCGAGTATACATGCATTTCATGGAGCGTCTTTTGACTTTACTTTAAACCGTGTCGCCTAGATTTCAATCGTACTTAACGTTGTAACTTAACTTTTGGTTGAACAATTCTTGTAAACTTTGAAACAATCTTTATTTTGAAATGAAGGCGACATATTTTGGTCAAACGTTATCTTAAAGACTTATAATCAGGTAATGGGACCCACGTAGCCGACGCCGTCACTTGACGATTTGTCGGGGTCGCTACAGTTGGTATCAGAGCCTTGGTTGTAGGGATTTAGAGTTCATTTGTGTCAACCCCGAGTCATAGGGTACATAGGTGAATCTAGACTACAACCGGCATATAGACTGAAGTAGGAATTACTTGACTATTTGTGCATTTATACTCGAACTCTTCTATCATATCTGACTCGTATTCGATCTTGATCTTACGTTGATAAATTTTGTTGATGCGCCACCTTGACTTTATGAAGTAATGTCAAATGCACATGAGAATCAGGGTAATATAATTTCCGGGATTATATTACGGTGATTCACATGGACGTTCCGACATTATGACATAAAGAATTTAAGGCGAGTCAAGGAAAATTTTTCTCTCTATCCTTATTCCATACTCCGGTTAGTATTGTTGAAAATACTAACCAACGATATTCTTGTGTCATGAAGGAACAATGGCTTACCAAGGTCAACACAATACTCCTCTCGAAACTCTGGAACAAACTCTTCAACGAATGATAACCACCGCCGTGGGTACGGCCGTGGCCGATCACTTTTCTAACAACAACAATCATGGATCCGGTAATTCAAGCGAAGGTTGCTCCTACAAGAACTTCATGAAATACAACCCTCCCACTTTCGATGGAACCGGAGGACCGGTTACTCTCACCCGATGGTTTGAACAAATGGAGACCGTTTTTAACACAAGCGGTTGTCGAGACCAAGATAAGGTCAAGTTTTCCACTCTCACTTTCACCGGCATTGCTCTCTCGTGGTGGAACAAGTACGTACAATCGGTGGGTATCGATGAAGCCCACACACTCTCATGGACCGAATTAAGAGAAAGAATGATCACCGAATATTTTCTGCGCGACGAGACTCGAAGGCTCGAACAGGGTCTAAGGAATTTAAAAACGGTCGGGAATGACCTCGGAGCTTATAATCAACGGTTTACCGAACTAGTCTCAATGTGTCCGAATCTCATGACTCCCGAATCCCTAAGAGTCGAACTTTACATGGATGGCCTCCCTAAGAGCATTCAACACGGGGTAATGGCATCCCAACCCACTAACCTACAAGAGGCTTTAACAAAGGCCCACCAAACTTTAGAAACGGTGAATGAAATGGAAGCACCGGCACCAATGGTCGAGAACCACTCGAGTAACAACAAAAGAAAATGGGAAGCCTCGCAACCAAGCAACCACAACAATAACAACCTCTCCAAGAAGCCTCTCACCCCCGGCGGCAAGAAAGGGTATGCCGGAAATCTACCTTATTGTAACAAGTGTCGCAAACATCATTTTGGTGAGTGTGGCAAACCATTTTGCATCAAGTGTCACATAAGTGGCCATGTAGCCCACGATTGTAGGAATACCGCTCCCGTCGCTCAAAAGGAGCCCAATGCACCCAAGACGGGTGTTTGTTTTGAATGTGGCCAACCGGGTCATTTTAGGAGTGCGTGCCCAAATAAGAAAATCAACCCCAACGCACGCCGTTAAACTTTCAACATCAACGCCTAGGATGCCCGAGACGACGATGGACTAGTCACGGGTATGTTTCTCCTCGAAATTCTCACGTTTCATGTTTATTCGATTCGGTTACCGTTAGACATTTTATAAACAAGTCTTTGACTCGTGCTCTTTACATTCCACTTTTTCCCCTAGATACTACTTAGACGATTTAAGTGACCAACGGAAAATATTGTGTTCCTATAAATTTTATTGGAGGATATACGTTAAGACTTTTGACTTGACACCTATAGAACTAGGGAGCTCGAAACCTATTCGTAAAAAAAAAAAAAAAAAAAAAAAAAAAAAAAAAAAAAAAAAAATTTGTTTCCCCATCATCTTGTATAGATTATTGTGAACTGAGTAATTTTCGGTTGGAAACCGATACCCTCTCCCTCGCATCCATGACCTCATGATTTCTTGCATGAATCCCGTGTGTATTCCAAAACGACCTCCGTTCCGGTTATCGTCAATTGGGGGTTAAGTGAGACGATGTCTCCTAAGCCATTTCCGAACTCGCAACGTTAGTTGTAAAACTCTCTTAGTACCGTTTGATTTATTTAGGGCTCGCCCGTATCCATAAACCTCTTGAACCGCGTATGCAAATTCATATAGACTAATCTGTTATCGTATTTATAGATGACATCTTAACTTAATTAAGTAAAGAAGGAAAACGAACAACATCACCATCTTACGCTCGAACTTTTGAGAAAAGAGCAACTTTATACCAAATTCTCCGAGTGAGAATTTCTGTTGAACGAAGTCCAATTTTCTAGACCATGATGTTAATGGTCAAGGCATTACAATCAATCTCGAAATCAAGCCACATGTAATCAGGAAACTCTCCCAACTCAGACTTGTATTCGTAAAATCTTAGATCTCGCCTGTTATCACCGAAGATTCATTTCTGACTTTTCTCGTGTTACCCGACTTTTACACTCGTTAACTCACTAAGGGAAAACTTTAAACCCCCCCCATGTCCGAACCTTGAGCGTGATACTTCACACCAACATTTCTAGTTAAAATCGTATAGCACCAGATGGAACCCAATTATGAAAATATTTCTACATGAACGCCGGAAGGCATGCTCTCTCGACTCAAAATCAGTGTAACTGAAATTCGTTATTTTGCGCGAAGAATTCTAATACTAAATTGTGGATCCGATCAATTTTCTCGTCATCACATACCACGCTACATATCTCTGTTATTTCACCGTTACCGTCTGATATTACTGGAACTTAAGATAACACACGATCCAATGATACTTCACTCTTCTTTGACTTAATGTCATTGTGTTTCTAATAATCGGCCAACTATTATTCAACCCCGAACTAAACAACTACGTGTACGATCTCGTTTCTCTTTCAGACTTCAACTTTTGACAACTAGAGGCACGATATGGCAACCTCGAGATGTAAGCTCATCCTATTCTCAGTCCTCATTTCACTCCTATCTTTATCGCTCGCATTTCCGTTTAAGGAAACTCCTTGTGACATTTCTCCATGGATAGAGAAATTCCTCATATTATATTAGTATTCGCCACGAGGGTGAATAGTCCTAACGAACATTCTCGAACCCTAACTGACTTGTTCAAACATATCTTAAGAGATTCTATTCCAACACGGAGTATCTTTGTCAAATATCCCGTATCGAATTACTCGTTTCGCCTCTAGTTTTACAAGAAACCTTGAAGACCCGCTTAGACATGAGTACCGCGTACCACCCACAAACAGATGAACCGAACAAACGAACGATTTACGTCTTCAAAAGGCATGTTTCAAACTTGCATGGTCGCTTTTAGTAGATCCCTCTTACAACAGTAGTTACCACTCGTGTGTTCACACGCACTTTCCGAAACCCTATATGACCGCTAATGTCATACCCCTATTCGTTGGACCAAAGCATGTGGCAAACAAAACACCGAATCTTAACTCATCCAAGAAACAACAATTGAGATAATCCAAGTCCGAGAAGGGCTCGAGACGACCCGTAGTCGCCCAAAAGAGTCATACCAAACTTAAATGAAAACCTCACAAATCCCAGTGTGTAACCGCGTAATATTGAGAAACCGCACCTTGGAAAGGTGTAATCCAATTTGGGAAATCGAGAAAGGCTATATCCGCAATATCGAACCTTTTGAAACCTTGGGGCGTATTGGAACCGCTTCCTATCGTTTGGAACTTCAGACTCAATTAAGTTTCCGTTTACCCTACATTTCGTGTAACAAACTTAGAAACGTGTCCTGTGGAACAGGAACGTGCAATCCTGCTAGGTACATCAACTATCGATGACAAACTTCTCTTCATAGGAAAACCAGTTGAAATCGGGGATCGTAAAACCAAACTTTAATACAACGTAAAACCCTGACTATCTAAATTCATGAGAACACTCAAGGACGTACCTACACTTATTCATATTATGAACAACGTAAAGTCTCGAGTAAGAGATATCGACTACTACTTCCAACTAAATTTCGGGACGAAATTTCTTTTGAGGTGTGGATAATGTAACATCCCGCGTTTTTCCGTTAAATTTATTTTAACACCGTCTTTTTTTTTTAAATAATATCTTTCGTATTTAAATTCGTCGACTCCGTTGACGAACGTTCATAATATTCTCGTTATTTAATTATAACATCTCTCGTTAACTTGCGTTTTAAAAATATTCGATCGGTTAAATCCCGCACCCACTTGCGTTTTAAAAATATTCGATCGGTTAAATCCCGCACCCGCTTTGAAACTTGAGGGACTAAACTTTCCAAGAGGGCAAAGAGATGACTAGGTCAACTAGTCAACCTTCACCCTCCTCCATTCAATCACCTCCACCTCTCTCTCTTTCTCTCTATCAAGAACACACACAAACACCCAATTCAATCATTCATCATCTAAATTCAATCTTGGAAGCTCACAACAAATCCGATTACATTTTCGTGATCCTCTCTTCATCCTCTACATTTTGATACAAACTTCATCTCGTTTGGGTAACATTTCTAAAACTCTAGATTTCTTTAAATTCGTGTTTTTGACTTGAAATTGTGTTAGTTAGTGTCTATGGCTCGTGTATAACATGAATATATGTTTTGTTTGCTCGATTCGTTGTTTTGAGTAACTAGTTTGAACATTTGAAATGGGTTAGCTTAATCCTTGATTTTGGATGAGTTAATGTTGTTAGATTGTTAAAGTGCATGTTTTAATTGTGTTACTAGTATCACTAGCTTCATTTTGATGTGTAGGTTGATTTGTAAAACTTCAAAAACATGATTAATGATTTTGTGATTCTTGACTAGGGTTTGATGGTTCTTGACATGAATTTTTGGATGCTTGAATGCCATGGAATGTTAATTGTTAGTGTTTAGTTGTAATGTATGCTCCATTACCTTCAAAACGGCATATCATATGTGTGAATTGGTTTCCCGAAACTCAAATTGCATTTGATGAACTTGAAACCTTGAAATGAACGTTTAATGATCACTTGATGAGTTTTCGGCTATTGTAAATGATGTTGTCGTTTGATGATAAGTGCTTAGTTGTGTTCCTTGTCAAAAGAGCTTTCCAACGGTATAAGATACGTCTTCTAGTTGTTTACGGTTTGCGTTTTATGGTTATTTGAAGTTTTGACCAAGACTTGAACCTTGAAACTGACCAGGTGCCAGACCACGTGTTATGTCGCGGCGCGACACATCTGGCCGCGGCGCGGCATATGCCGTGGTCAGATTCTGACCTATTTTGTCAAATTTCGGAAAATGTTTGCTATGCTACGCACCTCCGATTAACATGTAACTTGGCCAACATGCTCATATATGACTTCTAAGCTTAGAAAAATAGTTCGGGACCCGACCCGAACGTGTTGACTTTTTCGTTGACTTTGACCAAGTTTGACTTTTAGTCAAACTTAACCAAACTTTTATGCAATCTTTCTAACATGCTTTTATACTTGATTCTTGCATGAAACTTGACAACGTGATTCACATGCTATACTATTCGAGTCGTAACGAGCCATAGGACTAATTGAACACATTTCACCCGACCTTGTGTCGTAACCGGTTAATTGATATAACTTACTTGTTTAGGTCAAGGCTAAGCAACTTTCATGCACACGTTTACTTGTTGAAGTACTTTTATACTCGTACATTCGAGGTGAGATCATAGTCCCACTTTTACTCTTTTTGAACTTATATTGGGATGAGAAAACATAAACGATTCTTTTGAACTAAGTGAACACAAGAACGGGAAAACAAACATTCTACATACGAGTTTAGAACAAAATCCTCAATTCGATTATCATTAATTACACTTGCCGGGTGTAAGCGAGAACTTATGTTATATGGCCATATGGGTTGACAACCCTCATCCTTGACGGTTCGCTACCGTCTACGGATGAAATATAATTTCGAGAATCAGTGTTTGTTCTAGCACTAAGTGATGGGGTATACAATGGAAGGAATGTTAAGCTTTGATAATTGGGTGCTCGTGAAACAAACTTTTGGAATGTGTAACGACCCGCACTTTTTCGATCATTCTATACTTGTAAGATTAATATTTACATAAATTAAACCTTGCCAACATGATAAGCAATCCAAATTGTTAAGATTTATATTTCCGAAAAGAGTTTTACACAACGTTTGACCGTCTAGTTTGACCGATGATATCACGAACTATACAATATATGATATTTATACGTTTGTGTATATATAGGTATATATACATATTTAACATGATTAATAAATGTTTTAATATCTCATTTTGTATTAATAACAACAAGTTATAAGTATATTTTGAAACTACTAACTTAAGTTTTCAAAACAATAACTATACGTAACGTTATTTGACATAAATACTTAAGACATATAATGTTTATACATATATCGTATAAGTAATGTATTTAATCACTTTTAAAGACTTAAATACATAAAACCATATAAGTGTATTCACAAAAGATAGCTATATTTGAATCCTCATTCCATTTTTCACAAAATTTCTATACGTATACCTAGAGTATTTATACTCGTATCATACCTAGCTTTTATACGTATTTACTAATAGTAAATACACATCAAAATCACCACCTAACCAGCCAATGTTCATGCCATTAGGGCTAGGTAATTGAATTTGGAAGCAATTAGGACTAGATACATAAAATGATCACTTGAAATTTTTGTCCATATACATCATGGAACACCTTTTTTTGTAGTATATATACAAGAGCATTTTGATTCATTTTTACTACCATTTTCTTATCAAAAACACACACTCTTTCTTACTCTCTAAACTCCATAACAATCCAGCAAATAACCAAGAAGATCTAGCCATAAAAACCATACTAAAACACCATAAGAAAACTCTTACAATAACACTTCAAGAAAACCTTCCAAGAACACCAACTTACTTTCAATCTTTCATCCACTTCTATCACCCTTTTGATTCTAGCTTCTTACTTCTCTTTTACAGCAACTTCATCCAAGGAACTTGAGGTAGAATCTATGTTCATAACCTTATTCGATTCATATATATATAGCTATCATATTTTGTGGTATACAAGTTTAACAACAAGAACATAGTTTGAATGTTTTCAAACTTGTTCGCAAACTAAATAGATCCTTCTAACTTAACTTTTAAAATACTTCAAGACCTGTAACATATCTTAATTATATGCTAACTTAACAAGGTATAACTTGGTTTTTCAAAGAACACCTTAAAAACTGAATTTACGACGTCGGAGTGCAACCGGGGGCTGTTTTGGGTTGGATAATTAAAAACCATCTTAAACTTTGAATTGGAGATTTATTTTTTAGAAAAATGATTTTTACTATGAATATGATAACACATAAAAATTTCATGATTTAACTCAAAGTATAAGTATTTTTAGAAAAATAATCATTTGAGGTTGTTTACATGATGGAAAAATGATTAACTTCATAAGTTTCACTAAAGTTTGACCTATGCCGTGTGATTTTGAATACAAACTAAGGTATTTACAGTTCATAGTCTTAAAGAGGGACTCGATCCAAGGAGATGGCAAGTTGAATCAACGAAAACGGACTTGTAACGAAGAAACTATGACCGAAACAAAATTGGTTATCCAAGACTTAAATGACTTCGGGATTCATTGGAAAAATTTACATAAAATCACATACTTCTAAGATAACATGATATTTTATATATATGTACTTACAATTCAATTTTATATGGTTCAGGATCACCCGTAAACAACACGAGAAGATTAATCATAAGATCCCATGATTGTACGCAACACGTCATTTGACAACACCGGTACTTTATGTACGCAACACGTCATTTGACAACACCGGTACCATGGGTCAAGATTAATCTCGACCAACACATATACGATGGGGTTTTATTGATTTCGTTGGGGGTTTTATTTATTTCATTGCGGGTATATTAAACATCTAAAAATGAACCATTAAAATTGAATTACTAACATCGGACTGCTAACTTCGGACTAAGGAAATATTCAAAGTATTAAAAGTATAACAAGTATATATTTATAACGTTTGTTTAAAAATGAAAACATATTGATATATTATATATGGATAGGTTCGTGATATCAACCGGAAGACCGAGTCAAATTATTTATATCATCAAGACAAGAGTGAGTATATAGTCCCACTTTTAACTCTAAATATTTCGGGATGAGAATACATGTATTTTATGTTTTACGATATGGACACAAGTAACTGAAAAATATGTTCTACGTTGAGTTGTACCACTGGCATACTTCCCTGTAGCTTGGTAACTAATATTTACAGCGGTATTGTAAACGCGAATCCTGTTGATAGATCTATCGGGCCTGACAACCCCAACCGGACTGGACGACCAGTATTCAACGGTTGCACAGTACTTCGTTTTGTGACTACACTTGGTACGGTGTAGTAAGATTTCATATTAAAGGGAATATGCGACGTGAAAATGTTAAGTATGGTTACCGAGTGCTCAACCACTTAGAATACTTTTATTAAACTGTTTATATACGAAATCTTGTGGTCTATATATATATTGCTGCCGGCACTAAACCTATATCTCACCAACTTTATGTTGACCTTTTAAAACATGTCTATTCTCAGGAGATTACTAAAGCTTCCGCTGCATTATGTTGGATCTAAGCAGGATCTTGCGTACGCATGTTTGTGTCAAAAATAAAACTGCATATCCGAGATGTTGTACTGTAAAATATGCTAGAAACCGTGTTGTTATTATCATTTGTAAAGTTTGTAAGTCGAAGATTATCGCTAAACGATAATCATCTTTTTATTGTCTAAAGCTTGTAACAAAAATAACGGTTGTGGTTTGTAATGTATAATATATGCAGTTTCTTTTAAAAATGTCGCATATAGAGGTCAATACCTCGCAATGAAATCATACGTTATCTAACACGTTCTTATGGTTAAGGACGGGTTATGACATGTGGTATCAGAGCCAGGTTTGCATTAGTGTGTCTAATCGAGAAGTCGTTAGGATACATTAGTAAAGTCTGGACTTTGACCGGGTCTGATTTAAAAAAAAAAAAAAAAAAAACCATTGCTTATCACTGTTGGTTAAAATTTATATGTAAATATTATGTAGTACTAATGGGTTAGTTGTTGTGTGATAGATGTCGGGCTCGAAACTTATTATCACATTCAGCGACTCCGAATCAGAACCTTCAGATTGTGTTTCAGTCATTAACATATCCGATGACGAAAGTGGTATTTTTGGGGAAGACTCACAATTTCCGGATGAACCAACTATAGAAATATCGGAAAGTGAACCCGAGGAGGAAAGTGAACCCGAAGAGGAAAGTGAACCCGAAGAAGAAAGTGAACCTGAGGAAGAAATACTAGAAATTACGAAAGAAAAATTCGATCAAGGAAAGAAACGAAAAGCGAATGAATTAGAAAATTCAAATCCCGAACTTAGTGAGAATGACGTAGCACCAATTCCACTCAACACTACCACCCCTATTCCCGCTATTCCTATTAGTGCTATCCCCGCATCTAGTTCTTCGGCTCCTCAGCCAAAACGTAGGGAGACAGCTAGGATTCGCGTTGGGGGATTCCCTGGACATAAATGTTTTGGGAAATAGACCAAACGATGCGCTGCCAAATTAAACCATGGAATCAAATAATGTTTTGTATAATATTATTAGTGTGGTTTGTTTAATGTTCGATGTAAGATAAGCATATGTAAAATAGCGAAGTATGAAATGCAATAATTTTCCATGGTTAAGTATTATTTAGATTGTAGTAATTGGTTCTGTACTAAGCTATTAAGTATGAACATTAACGGGTAGGTACTACCCTAGATATAATTATAAAACGCTAATAAGAAGAAAAGGCTTTTATAATAATACCTGGTTCATATTATTAACAAGCTATAATGTACTATAAATACAGACTACATCTATAATAATCCATGTGAATAATTATTTTCTTTCATTAGGAAATGGCGCGATTGAACCGAATGACGGAACAAGAAGTCGAGAACTTCATCAACCAGCGAGTCAACGATAGAATGCTATGGGTCGAAGCTGCAAGAGCTACTGCAGTTAATCCAAATCCTCGTGTAGGATGCTCCTACAAGATGTTTCAAGCTTGCAAACCTTCATCATTCAGTGGAACGGAAGGACCTATCGGTTTAACCCGATGGATAGAAAAGATGGAGACGGTGTTCAAAATCAGCGGTTGTGATGAAAAAGACATGACCAAGTTTGCATCGTGCACTTTACAAGATAGTGCACTCACATGGTGGAAGAATTATGTGAAGGCGGTAGGAGGAGATGTAGCTTATGATACTCCATGGGAAGAATTCAAAGCAATGATAATCACCGAGTATTGTCCAAGGAATGAGGTTATTAAGTTAGAAGATGAGTTACGAAGTTTGAAGGTGGTTGGTACTGAAATCACCAACTACAATCAGCGATTCATGGAATTGGTTTTACTATGTCCTGAATTGGTTCCAACCGAAGCACGGAAGATTGAAATGTACAAAGGTGGTTTGCCCAAAAAGGTCAAGGCAAATGTTACAGCATCGAAACCTAAAACAATTCATGAAGCTATAACCATGGCAAACGAGCTAATGGATCAGGTCATTCTGGATAAGAAAGCATTCAATACTGAGGTGAAGGTATTGGGGAACAAGAAAAAGTGGAATGGAGGTTATGATCGAGGTAACCAACAACAACCTTATAAGAAACAAGAAACCACGAAAGGTGCGGGTAGCGGTTCAGGCTTTGGTTACAAAGGACAAAGTCCTTTATGCAACCGTTGTCACAAACATCATTTTGGTTACTGTAGTGTGTTGTGCACTAAATGCAATAGACAGGGACATCTTGCTGAAGATTGTAAGGCTCTCGTTACAAATGCAAATGGTAACAAGACTCCTGCCACCAACGCAAATAGAACTGCTTTGGCTAACATTACTTGTTTTGGGTGTGGAAAACAAGGTCACTATAAGAGCCAGTGCCCGAATCAGAATGGCGGACCTACACGTGGAAGAGCGTTTGTTATTAATGCTAGAGAGGCACGAGAAGACCCGGAGCTTGTTACGGGTACGTTTACCATTAATAACTTATCAGCATCTATCTTATTTGATACTGGCGCCGATAGAAGTTACGTGTGTATAAATTTTTACACTAAATTGAATTGTTCATCATTACCTCTAGATGCTAAGTACTTGATTGAGTTAGCTAATGGTAAACTAATTAAAGCCGATAAAATTTGTCGTGATTGTGAAATAAATCTAGCCGGAGAAACGTTTAAAATCGACTTAATACCCGTAGAATTAGGAGGTTTTGATGTAATAGTCGGCATGGACTGGATGTCCAAAATAGGAGCGGAAGTTGTTTGTGCCAAGAAGGCAATTCGTATTCCTGGTAAGGATAAAATACCGGTGATGATTTATGGAGAGAAGGGTAATTCAAAGCTAAATCTCATTAGCTGTTTGAAAGCCAAGAAGTGTTTAGAAAAGGGATGTTACGCTATTTTAGCACATGTTAATAAAGTCGAAAAGAAAGAAAAGTGCATCAACGACGTGCCTGTGGCAAGAGATTTTCCTGAAGTTTTTCCGGAAGAATTGCCGGGATTACCTCCATTTAGATCGGTAGAATTTCAAATAGATTTAGTACCAGGAGCTGCACCAGTGGCTCGTGCTCCATATAGACTTGCACCGTCCGAGTTAAAAGAACTTCAAAGTCAGTTAAAAGAATTACTGGACCGTGGATTCATACGACCGAGTACTTCACCGTGGGGAGCTCCAATTTTGTTTGTTAAGAAGAAAGATGGATCTTTTAGGATGTGTATAGACTATCGTGAATTAAATAAGTTAACTATCAAGAATCGGTATCCACTACCGAGAATTGATGACTTATTTGATCAATTGCAAGGATCATGTATTTATTCAAAAATCGACTTAAGATCGGGCTATCATCAACTACGCGTCAAAGAAGAGGACATTCCGAAAACTGCTTTTCGGACACGTTATGGTCATTACGAATTTTTGGTCATGCCGTTTGGATTGACAAATGCGCCAGCTGTATTCATGGACCTCATGAATCGAGTTTGTAGTCCGTATTTAGATAAGTTTGTTATCGTTTTCATTGATGATATTCTTATCTATTCCAAGAGTGAGCAAGAGCATGAAGAGCATTTAAGGTTGATATTGGAGTTGTTAAGAAAAGAACAGCTATATGCTAAATTTTCTAAGTGTGCTTTTTGGTTGAAAGAAGTGCAATTTCTTGGCCACGTTGTTAATAGCGAAGGAATTCAGGTTGATCCAGCAAAAACTGAAGCTATTGAAAAATGGGAGACTCCTAAGACACCAACACAGATACGCCAATTTTTGGGTTTAGCCGGTTATTATAGAAGGTTTATTCAAGATTTTTCCCGAATAGCTAAGCCGTTGACAGCATTAACACAAAAAGGGAAGAAATACGAATGGACCTCGGAGCAGGAGAACGCATTTCAATTACTGAAGAAGAAGTTAACTACGGCGCCTATTTTATCGTTACCAGAAGGGAACGATGATTTTGAAATATATTGTGACGCTTCGCGACAAGGTTTTGGTTGTGTTCTTATGCAACGGAAGAAAGTTATTGCATTCGCATCCCGACAATTGAAGATTCACGAGCGAAATTATACGACGCATGATCTAGAATTGGGAGCAGTCGTGTTTGCATTGAAGATGTGGAGACACTACTTGTATGGGGTTAAATTCACTGTGTTTACTGATCATAAAAGCCTTCAACATATTTTTGATCAGAAACAATTGAACATGAGGCAACGTAGGTGGGTCGAGTTAATAAACGACTATGATTGTGAAATTCGTTATCATCCCGGGAAGGCAAACGTGGTGGCTGATGCTTTAAGCAGAAAAGAACGAGAACCAATTCGAGTACGAGCGATGAACATAAAAATTCGCATGAATCTCAACTCACAAATCAAAGAAGTTCAACGAGAAGCACTTACTAAAGAAAATATAGGAAATGAAATAATGAAGAAGTATGAGAAGCAACTCGTTATGCGGGAAGATGGAATTCGATATTTTGCAAATCGTATTTGGGTACCGAAGTTGGGTGGATTAAGGAAGTTGATATTGAACGAGGCACATAAGACAAGATATTCGATACATCCTGGAGTTGGAAAGATGTACCAAGATCTTAAGACGCATTATTGGTGGCCTAATTTAAAGACAGACGTAGCAACATATGTTGGGGAGTGTTTAACTTGTTCCAAAGTCAAAGCAGAACACCAAAAGCCGTCAGGGTTACTTCAACAACCAGAAATCCCAGAATGGAAATGGGATGGTATTACCATGGATTTCATCACGAAGTTACCAAAGACTGCCTGGGGATACGACACCATTTGGGTGATTGTTGATCGTCTCACCAAGTCTGCACATTTCTTGCCTATAAAGGAAACGGATAGAATGGAGAAACTATTACGATTGTATATAAAGGAAGTTGTTTCAAGGCATGGAATACCTATTTCCATTATATCCGATCGTGATAGTAGATTTACCTCAAAGTTTTGGCAATCACTACAGGAGGCACTAGGAACTCGGTTGGATATGAGTACCGCATATCATCCACAAACCGATGGACAGAGTGAGAGAACGATTCAGACTCTCGAAGACATGCTCAGGGCATGTGTGATCGATTTTGGAAACGGATGGGATAAATATCTACCGTTAGCAGAATTCTCGTATAATAATAGTTATCATGCGAGCATTAGAGCTGCGCCATTCGAAGCATTGTATGGAAGGAAGTGTAGATCTCCTATCTGTTGGAATGAAGTAGGAGATCGACATTTAACTGGTCCCGAAATCATACATGAAACTACTGAAAAGATAGTACAAATCAAGGAGAGATTGAAAACAGCCCGTAGTCGCCAAAAGAGCTACGCCGATGTCCGAAGGAAACCATTAGAGTTTCAGATCGGTGACATGGTTATGCTAAAGGTGTCACCTTAGAAAGGTGTAATACGTTTCGGTAAAAGAGGTAAACTGAACCCAAGATATGTAGGCCCGTTCAAGATCATCGAACGCATTGGACCGGTAGCTTATCGACTCGAGTTACCGCAACAACTCGCCGGAGTACATAATACCTTTCACGTCTCAAACCTTAAGAAGTGTCTTGCAAAGGAAGACCTCACCATTCCTCTTGAAGAAATCCATGTCGACGAGAAACTACAATTCGTCGAAGAACCAATCGAAATCATGGACCGTGAAGTTAAACAGCTCAAACAGAGCAATATACCGATTGTTAAGGTTCGTTGGAATGCTAGAAGAAGTCCCGAGTTTACTTGGGAACGAGAGGATCAGATGAAGCAAAAGTATCCACACTTGTTTCTCGATGACGCAAAATAGGTACAATTTTAAAATTTCGGGACGAAATTTATTTAACGGGGAGGTAATGTAACGACCCGCACTTTTTCGATCATTCTATACTTGTAAGATTAATATTTACATAAATTAAACCTTGCCAACATGATAAGCAATCCAAATTGTTAAGATTTATATTTCCGAAAAGAGTTTTACACAACGTTTGACCGTCTAGTTTGACCGATGATATCACGAACTATACAATATATGATATTTATACGTTTGTGTATATATAGGTATATATACATATTTAACATGATTAATAAATGTTTTAATATCTCATTTTGTATTAATAACAACAAGTTATAAGTATATTTTGAAACTACTAACTTAAGTTTTCAAAACAATAACTATACGTAACGTTATTTGACATAAATACTTAAGACATATAATGTTTATACATATATCGTATAAGTAATGTATTTAATCACTTTTAAAGACTTAAATACATAAAACCATATAAGTGTATTCACAAAAGATAGCTATATTTGAATCCTCATTCCATTTTTCACAAAATTTCTATACGTATACCTAGAGTATTTATACTCGTATCATACCTAGCTTTTATACGTATTTACTAATAGTAAATACACATCAAAATCACCACCTAACCAGCCAATGTTCATGCCATTAGGGCTAGGTAATTGAATTTGGAAGCAATTAGGACTAGATACATAAAATGATCACTTGAAATTTTTGTCCATATACATCATGGAACACCTTTTTTTGTAGTATATATACAAGAGCATTTTGATTCATTTTTACTACCATTTTCTTATCAAAAACACACACTCTTTCTTACTCTCTAAACTCCATAACAATCCAGCAAATAACCAAGAAGATCTAGCCATAAAAACCATACTAAAACACCATAAGAAAACTCTTACAATAACACTTCAAGAAAACCTTCCAAGAACACCAACTTACTTTCAATCTTTCATCCACTTCTATCACCCTTTTGATTCTAGCTTCTTACTTCTCTTTTACAGCAACTTCATCCAAGGAACTTGAGGTAGAATCTATGTTCATAACCTTATTCGATTCATATATATATAGCTATCATATTTTGTGGTATACAAGTTTAACAACAAGAACATAGTTTGAATGTTTTCAAACTTGTTCGCAAACTAAATAGATCCTTCTAACTTAACTTTTAAAATACTTCAAGACCTGTAACATATCTTAATTATATGCTAACTTAACAAGGTATAACTTGGTTTTTCAAAGAACACCTTAAAAACTGAATTTACGACGTCGGAGTGCAACCGGGGGCTGTTTTGGGTTGGATAATTAAAAACCATCTTAAACTTTGAATTGGAGATTTATTTTTTAGAAAAATGATTTTTACTATGAATATGATAACACATAAAAATTTCATGATTTAACTCAAAGTATAAGTATTTTTAGAAAAATAATCATTTGAGGTTGTTTACATGATGGAAAAATGATTAACTTCATAAGTTTCACTAAAGTTTGACCTATGCCGTGTGATTTTGAATACAAACTAAGGTATTTACAGTTCATAGTCTTAAAGAGGGACTCGATCCAAGGAGATGGCAAGTTGAATCAACGAAAACGGACTTGTAACGAAGAAACTATGACCGAAACAAAATTGGTTATCCAAGACTTAAATGACTTCGGGATTCATTGGAAAAATTTACATAAAATCACATACTTCTAAGATAACATGATATTTTATATATATGTACTTACAATTCAATTTTATATGGTTCAGGATCACCCGTAAACAACACGAGAAGATTAATCATAAGATCCCATGATTGTACGCAACACGTCATTTGACAACACCGGTACTTTATGTACGCAACACGTCATTTGACAACACCGGTACCATGGGTCAAGATTAATCTCGACCAACACATATACGATGGGGTTTTATTGATTTCGTTGGGGGTT
>NC_092343.1:255197500-255210000 GCF_046630445.1 Rutidosis leptorrhynchoides
GGTACCATGTCCACTCCATGCCCTGGTACCCAGATGTTGGGTCGGAAAGTGCATGCTACTAGAGGTTGCCTAGCGAAGCCGGAGAGCGATTACGAGTAACGAGTGACCCTATAACACGAAGCCAAACACCAAGTCGTGGCCCCGAAAACCAAGTCGTGACCGAGAAATAATAGCCACGGCCTGGTCGTCACCTAGCAAACCAAGTCGCGACTTGGTTTTCCAGGCCACTGCCAAGCTAAATCTAAGTCGCGACTTGGATTTTTAGCCCATTGCCAAGCTAAATCAAGCACGACGCCGTGATTTTGAAAAATTATGATTCCTCAGAAAATCAATGTCTGTTCCTGTCACTTCACTTTTTGTGCAATATGTATATATAGGGGACTGGGTGTTCCTGGACGAGGGCGTGCGAGCTGAGTCACTAGTTGAAATTTGTTCTCGACTACTGTGTGCCAATATACTCCATTCCCGACCGGAATTACCCCTTCTCCTCGGTGGGGAGTTCGTTTTTTGGCTTAAAAAAGCCTAAAAGCGGGCGAGGATCCCGGAGTATTGACGTTCGAGAAGCTAAAGCCCACCACACATCGATGCTGGACCCTCCTTGGTGGCATGCCGGCTTTCGTGAATGTGCTGTAGGTTTCGTGAATGTGGGTTTGGTTTCGTGAATGTGTGTTGTGGATGATGCTCGTTAATATTTGTGGCCATGTCATGTTGCTTGTTGATCTTGGCTCAGCTTTGATCATCGTTTTAAGATTAACGGGTCTCCTCATTAGGCTTGCACGGTCGGTCCGATTGTATTGCTTGTTCTTCTTTGAATGTTGCGTTACGATTGGATTGTGAGTGTGACCAACGAGATGACGTGACTTGTTAGGCTTGAAACGTGTGCTTGCGATATGGAACGGTTGCGTATATTGATGTGTTTTGTTTCACAGCGATTTAAGGTTTTTCGCATCGTTCGGTGCATCTTGGGGTCATTTTGGCTAGTGGCGGCTTTCCTTGCATTTGAGCTTGGATGGTGGCTACTAGTTGGCGTGGTTTCGGGGATGTCTTACCGTAAAGGTGCATGAGTGGTGTTTGGTTTGTTACGGGTGGTTGGCTCCTTGCTTGCGCAACCAACTTCCACCTGGCATTCCTCTTCAGTTTTGCTTCATTGCCTCGATGGCACTGATTGCACGTTGGGTTTTCTGTGTTGCATGCCTAATTGATGGTATCGTGTGACGAATCTATTGTTTTTGTCGTCTTTTGTCGCACTTGCGATGCGAGATGAATCATAAAGCAGCCTTTGTGATCCACTCTTTCGATGCACTTGCATTGATTTTGTGGCTCATTGAGTGATTGCTTGGTCTCATGGATATGGAACTTTTTGTGGGCATGTGATCTTTTATTAGATCATCGTTTTCCCAAGCAAAGCTATTTCAAATACGATTTCCTATCATGTTCAAACGAACGTGGTAGGGATTATCGAATATGAATGCTACCTGGTTGATCCTGCCAGTAGTCATATGCTTGTCTCAAAGATTAAGCCATGCATGTGTAAGTATGAACAAATTCAGACTGTGAAACTGCGAATGGCTCATTAAATCAGTTATAGTTTGTTTGATGGTATCTGCTACTCGGATAACCGTAGTAATTCTAGAGCTAATACGTGCAACAAACCCCGACTTCTGGAAGGGATGCATTTATTAGATAAAAGGTCGACGCGGGCTCTGCCCGTTGCTGCGATGATTCATGATAACTCGACGGATCGCACGGCCCTCGTGCCGGCGACGCATCATTCAAATTTCTGCCCTATCAACTTTCGATGGTAGGATATTGGCCTACTATGGTGGTGACGGGTGACGGAGAATTTGTAGTGACCCGAACTTTTCCATGTTTATATATATTAATTGAGATTGATATTTACATGATTAAATGTTTCCAACATGTTAAGCAATCAAACTTGTTAAGACTTGATTAATTGAAATAGGTTTCATATAGACAATTGACCACCCAAGTTGACCGGTGATTCACGAACGTTAAAACTTGTAAAAACTATATGATGACATATATATGATTATATATATAGTTAACATGATATTATGATATGTAAACATATCATTAAGTATATTAACAATGAACTACATATGTAAAAACAAGACTACTAACTTAATGATTTTGAAACGAGACATATATGTAACGATTATCGTTGTAACGACATTTAATGTATATATATCATATTAAGAGATATTCGTACATCATAATATCATGATAATATAATAATTTAAAATCTCTTTTGATATTATAAACATTGGGTTAACAACATTTAACAAGATCGTTAACCTAAAGGTTTCAAAACAACATTTACATGTAACGACTAACGATGACTTAACGACTCAGTTAAAATGTATATACATGTAGTGTTTTAATATGTATTCATACACTTTTGAAAGACTTCAAGACACTTATCAAAATACTTCTACTTAACAAAAATGCTTACAATTACATCCTCGTTCAGTTTCATCAACAATTCTACTCGTATGCACCCGTATTCGTACTCGTACAATACACAGCTTTTAGATGTATGTACTATTGGTATATACACTCCAATGATCAGCTCTTAGCAGCCCATGTGAGTCACCTAACACATGTGGGAACCATCATTTGGCAACTAGCATGAAATATCTCATAAAATTACAAAAATATGAGTAATCATTCATGACTTATTTACATGAAAACAAAATTACATATCCTTTATATCTAATCCATACACCAACGACCAAAAACACCTACAAACACTTTCATTCATCAATTTTCTTCATCTAATTGATCTCTCTCAAGTTCTAAGTGTTCTTCATAAATTTCAAAAGTTCTAGTTTCATAAAATCAAGAATACTTTCAAGATTGCTAGCTCACTTCCAATCTTGTAAGGTGATCATCCAACCTCAAGAAATCTTTGTTTCTTACAGTAGGTTATCATTCTAATACAAGGTAATAATCATATTCAAACTTTGCTTCAATTTCTATAACTATAACAATCTTATTTCAAGTGATGATCTTACTTGAACTTGTTTTCGTGTCATGATTTTGCTTCAAGAACTTTGAGCCATCCAAGGATCCATTGAAGCTAGATCCATTTTTCTCTTTTCCAGTAGGTTTATCCAAGGAACTTAAGGTAGTAATGATGTTCATAACATCATTCGATTCATACATATAAAGCTATCTTATTCGAAGGTTTAAACTTGTAATCACTAGAACATAGTTTAGTTAATTCTAAACTTGTTCGCAAACAAAAGTTAATCCTTCTAACTTGACTTTTAAAATCAACTAAACACATGTTCTATATCTATATGATATGCTAACTTAATGATTTAAAACCTGGAAACACGAAAAACACCGTAAAACCGGATTTACGCCGTCGTAGTAACACCGCGGGCTGTTTTGGGTTAGTTAATTAAAAACTATGATAAACTTTGATTTAAAAGTTGTTATTCTGAGAAAATGATTTTTATTATGAACATGAAACTATATCCAAAAATTATGGTTAAACTCAAAGTGGAAGTATGTTTTCTAAAATGGTCATCTAGACGTCGTTCTTTCGACTGAAATGACTACCTTTACAAAAACGACTTGTAACTTATTTTTCCGACTAGAAACCTATACTTTTTTTGTTTAGATTCATAAAATAGAGTTCAATATGAAACCATAGCAATTTGATTCACTCAAAACGGATTTAAAATGAAGAAGTTATGGGTAAAACAAGATTGGATAATTTTTCTCATTTTAGCTACGTGAAAATTGGTAACAAATCTATTCCAACCATAACTTAATCAACTTGTATTATATATTATGTAATCTTGAGATACCATAGACACGTATACAATGTTTCGACCTATCATGTCGACACATCTATATATATTTCGGAACAACCATAGACACTCTATATGTGAATGTTGGAGTTAGCTATACAGGGTTGAGGTTGATTCCAAAATATATATAGTTTGAGTTGTGATCAATACTGAGATACGTATACACTGGGTCGTGGATTGATTCAAGATAATATTTATCGATTTATTTCTGTACATCTAACTGTGGACAACTAGTTGTAGGTTACTAACGAGGACAGCTGACTTAATAAACTTAAAACATCAAAATATATTAAAAGTGTTGTAAATATATTTTGAACATACTTTGATATATATGTATATATTGTTATAGGTTCGTGAATCAACCAGTGGCCAAGTCTTACTTCCCGACGAAGTAAAAATCTGTGAAAGTGAGTTATAGTCCCACTTTTAAAATCTAATATTTTTGGGATGAGAATACATGCAGGTTTTATAAATGATTTACAAAATAGACACAAGTACGTGAAACTACATTCTATGGTTGAATTATCGAAATCGAATATGCCCCTTTTTATTAAGTCTGGTAATCTGAGAATTAGGGAACAGACACCCTAATTGACGCGAATCCTAAAGATAGATCTATTGGGCCTAACAAACCCCATCCAAAGTACCGGATGCTTTAGTACTTCGAAATTTATATCATATCCGAAGGGTGTCCCGGAATGATGGGGATATTCTTATATATGCATCTTGTTATTGTCGGTTACCAGGTGTTCACCATATGAATGATTTTTATCTCTATGTATGGGATGTGTATTGAAATATGAAATCTTGTGGTCTATTGTTACGATTTGATATATATAGGTTAAACCTATAACTCACCAACATTTTTGTTGACGTTTTAAGCATGTTTATTCTCAGGTGATTATTAAGAGCTTCCGCTGTCGCATACTTAAATAAGGACAAGATTTGGAGTCCATGCTTGTATGATATTGTGTAAAAACTGCATTCAAGAAACTTATTTTGTTGTAACATATTTGTATTGTAAACCATTATGTAATGGTCGTGTGTAAACAGGATATTTTAGATTATCATTATTTGATAATCTACGTAAAGCTTTTTAAACCTTTATTGATGAAATAAAGGTTATGGTTTGCTTAAAAATGAATGCAGTCTTTGAAAAACGTCTCATATAGAGGTCAAAACCTCGCAACGAAATCAATTAATATGGAACGTTTTTAATCAATAAGAACGGGACATTTCAGTTGGTATCAGAGCGTTGGTCTTAGAGAACCAGAAAATTGCATTAGTGTGTCTTATCGAGTTTGTTAGGATGCATTAGTGAGTCTGGACTTCGACCGTGTTTTCTTTAAAAATGATTGCTTAACATTTTTGTTGGAAACTATATATTTTTAACATATGAATATTATGTGATATATTAATCTCTTAACGTGTTTGATATTATGTGATAGATGTCTACCTCTAGAACAAGTCCCATTGACTCACCTAATAATAATGAAGAGTTAAATGTAAATTGGAATGATTCGTGGACTGATTCACAAGTTCCCGAAGAGGAACCGGAAGAAGAGTCGGAACCGGAAGAAGAATCGGAACCGGAAGAAGAATCGGAAACGGAAGAAGAAATAGAACCGGTGGGGGAAATAATAAAACGGTTAAGTAAAAGAGAATCCTTAACCAACCGACCAAGGTTAATTATGGTCAATGGTGTTTCCGCCAAGGAAGCAAAATATTGGGAGGATTACCAATTCTCCGATGAATCGGATTCCGACGAGAATTCCGATGATGTTATAGAAATAACCCCAACTGAATTTAAAAAGGCAAAAGAAAATAATAAGGGAAAGGGCATAAAAATAGAGAAATCTAATTCCAACCCCGATGAACTTTATATGTATCGTCAACCCCCGAAGTCCTTAAGTTGTAACAATGACCCGGGAACCTCTAAACCACCAGGTTTTTCTAAACCAATGTGGACAACGACGGCTCGTATTAGGGGAACATCATATATCCCTAGAAACTTGGCAAAACGAACCAAAACCGAAGAAGAAGAAACGAGCGAGTCGGAATAAGATAGTTGTATTCGTGTGGTGTAATATATGGAATATAGTGTTCTTATGCTTTATGATATATGTAAAAATTGCTTGTATTAATAAGTATTTTTTTTATGAATCTAACTCTTGTCTATTTTACAGTTTAAAAACACAAAATGGATAGACAACCCAATATTTTAAGAGACCTACCCGGAGACATGATTGATGAAATCTTGTCTAGAGTCGGCCAGAATTCTTCGGCACAACTATTTAAGGCGAGATCAGTTTGTAAGACATTCGAAGAAAGTTCCAAGAATGTCTTGGTTTATAAGAGACTTTCGTTTGAAAGATGGGGGATATCACATTGGGAAACCCATAAGTTACGATGTGTTTACTTTGACGCATATATTGCGGGGAACCCAAATGCTATTTTACGCAACGGGTTAAGAAATTATTTTGACTCAATATATCCGAATATTGGACTTCGTGATTTAGAAAAAGCGGCTAACATGCAACATAAAGAAGCATGTTATGCTTACGGATTAGTAATGTTCGCTTCTCACCAAAGTGAGAACAAGAACATCGGGCTACAACTATTAAACAAAACATTTCCACAAGTGACGGAGTCGGTAATTGGGGTAAGAAATGAGGTTTTTAGATTATTACGGGACTGTTGGACATTACGTAACCCTCGTCCCTTTGATGATGTTACAACACGCTGTCTTATCAATGGCCATAACGGTTATGTTGCACAAGACCAAGGATGGGAAGTAGTCCTAGTAAAACCAGAATGCATGACTTGTTTCTGGACGTATGAATTACGTGTCTTTATTGCCTTTGCTGAACGACTTGTGTACTAGCTAGAATTATCTTCACAACTATCTTGTATCAAAGTTATTGTGTGCTATATTTCATGCTTTATGTAAAATAAGCGGTATTGTAAGTTTGTAAAATATTGTATAAAAGCTTGAACGCGAAATATTATTACAATCAGTTTTTCATATAGAATTGTAGTAGTTGAATTGTATATTAGCTACTAAGTATGAACTTAACGGGTAGGTACTACCCGAATTTAAACTTATAAAACGCTAATATGAAGAAAAAGCTTTTATAAATGAGTTCATATTATGCTACGAAATACTATTAACTACTCTTAACATTCTGTATGATTAACTTGTTCCATTTGACTATTTTGAAGGAAATGGCACCGACTACTCGACACACCGTGAATATGAATGAAGAGGAATTCCGTACTTTTCTAGCTTCAAACATAGCCGCAGTACAGGCTGCGCTACATACCAACAATAACCTTGGATCTAGCAGTACAGGAAATCGTGTAGGATGCACCTACAAAGAATTCACTGCCTGCAAACCTTTGGAATTTGATGGAACCGAAGGACCGATCGGATTGAAACGGTGGACCGAGAAGGTTGAATCGGTGTTTGCCATAAGTAAGTGTACTGAAGAGGACAAAGTGAAGTACGCTACGCATACCTTCACAGGTTCTGCGTTAACATGGTGGAATACCTATCTAGAGCAAGTGGGACAAGATGATGCGTACGCACTACCGTGGTCAGCATTCAAGCACTTGATGAACGAGAAGTACCGTCCCAGAACCGAGGTCAATAAGCTCAAGACAGAACTTAGAGGGTTACGAACCCAAGGATTTGATATTACCACGTACGAAAGACGATTCACAGAATTGTGCCTATTGTGTCCGGGAGCATTCGAAGATGAGGAAGAGAAGATCGACGCGTTTGTAAAAGGATTACCGGAAAGAATCCAAGAAGATATAAGTTCACACGAGCCCGCCTCCATACAACAGGCATGTAGAATGGCTCACAAACTAGTGAACCAGATTGAAGAAAGAATTAAAGAACAGACTGCTGAAGAGGCCAATGTGAAGCAAGTCAAAAGAAAGTGGGAGGAAAACGGTGATAAGAATCACCAATACAACAACAACAGCAATTACAACAATAATCGCAACAATTATCCCAACAATCGCAACATCAATCGCAACTACAACAAACGGCCCAACAACAACAACAACAACAACAACAACAGCAACTACAACAATCATCCCAACAACAATAATAATCGCAACAACAACAACAATCAGAAGCAACTATGCCAAAGGTGTGAAAAGAATCACTCGGGGTTCTGCACCAAATTTTGCAACAAGTGTAAAAGAAATGGTCATAGCGCGGCGAAGTGTGAGGTCTACGGACCAGGGGTTAATAGAACGAAAGGAACAAATGGTGTCGGAACGAGTAATGTCGGAGCAAGTAGTGTCGGAGCAAGTTATGCCAATGTAGTTTGTTATAAATGTGGAAAACCAGGCCACATTATTAGAAATTGCCCGAACCAGGAGAACACGAATGGACAAGGCCGTGGAAGAGTTTTCAATATTAATGCGGCAGAGGCACAGGAAGACCCGGAGCTTGTTACGGGTACGTTTCTTATTGACAATAAATCTGCTTACGTTTTATTTGATTCGGGTGCGGATAGAAGCTATATGAGTAGAGATTTTTGTGCTAAATTAAGTTGTCCATTGACGCCTTTGGATAGTAAATTTTTACTCGAATTAGCAAATGGTAAATTAATTTCAGCAGATAATATATGTCGGAATCGAGAAATTAAACTGGTTAGCGAAACATTTAAGATTGATTTGATACCAGTAGAGTTAGGGAGTTTTGATGTGATAATCGGTATGGACTGGTTGAAAGAAGTGAAAGCGGAGATCGTTTGTTACAAAAATGCAATTCGCATTATACGAGAAAAAGGAAAACCCTTAATGGTGTACGGAGAAAAGGGCAACACGAAGCTACATCTTATTAGTAATTTGAAGGCACAAAAACTAATAAGAAAAGGTTGCTATGCTGTTCTAGCACACGTCGAGAAAGTACAAACTGAAGAAAAGAGCATCAATGATGTTCCCATTGCAAAAGAATTTCCCGATGTATTTCCGAAAGAATTACCGGGATTACCCCCACATCGATCCGTTGAATTTCAAATAGATCTTGTACCAGGAGCTGCACCAATAGCTCGTGCTCCTTACAGACTCGCACCCAGCGAGATGAAAGAACTGCAAAGCCAATTACAAGAACTTTTAGAGCGTGGTTTCATTCGACCAAGCACATCACCGTGGGGAGCTCCTGTTTTGTTTGTCAAGAAGAAAGATGGTACATTCAGGTTGTGTATCGACTACCGAGAGTTGAACAAACTTACCATCAAGAACCGCTACCCACTACCGAGAATCGACGACTTATTTGATCAACTACAAGGCTCGTCTGTTTATTCAAAGATTGACTTACGTTCCGGGTATCATCAAATGCGGGTGAAAGAAGATGATATTCCAAAGACTGCTTTCAGAACACGTTACGGTCATTACGAGTTTATGGTCATGCCGTTTGGTTTAACTAATGCACCAGCTGTGTTCATGGACCTTATGAACCGAGTGTGTGGACCATACCTTGACAAGTTTGTCATTGTTTTCATTGATGACATACTTATTTACTCAAAGAATGACCAAGAACACGGTGAACATTTGAGAAAGGTGTTAGAAGTATTGAGGAAGGAAGAATTGTACGCTAAGTTTTCAAAGTGTGCATTTTGGTTGGAAGAAGTTCAATTCCTCGGTCACATAGTGAACAAAGAAGGTATTAAGGTGGATCCGGCAAAGATAGAAACTGTTGAAAAGTGGGAAACCCCGAAAACTCCGAAACACATACGCCAGTTTTTAGGACTAGCTGGTTACTACAGAAGGTTCATCCAAGACTTTTCCAGAATAGCAAAACCCTTGACTGCATTAACGCATAAAGGGAAGAAATTTGAATGGAATGATGAACAAGAGAAAGCGTTTCAGTTATTGAAGAAAAAGCTAACTACGGCACCTATATTGTCATTGCCTGAAGGGAATGATGATTTTGTGATTTATTGTGACGCATCAAAGCAAGGTCTCGGTTGTGTATTAATGCAACGAACGAAGGTGATTGCTTATGCGTCTAGACAATTGAAGATTCACGAACAAAATTATACGACGCATGATTTGGAATTAGGCGCGGTTGTTTTTGCATTAAAGACTTGGAGGCACTACTTATATGGGGTCAAAAGTATTATATATACCGACCACAAAAGTCTTCAACACATATTTAATCAGAAACAACTGAATATGAGGCAGCGTAGGTGGATTGAATTGTTGAATGATTACGACTTTGAGATTCGTTACCACCCGGGGAAGGCAAATGTGGTAGCCGATGCCTTGAGCAGGAAGGACAGAGAACCCATTCGAGTAAAATCTATGAATATAATGATTCATAATAACCTTACTACTCAAATAAAGGAGGCACAACAAGGAGTTTTAAAAGAGGGAAATTTAAAGGATGAAATACCCAAAGGATCGGAGAAGCATCTTAATATTCGGGAAGACGGAACCCGGTATAGGGCTGAAAGGATTTGGGTACCAAAATTTGGAGATATGAGAGAAATGGTACTTAGAGAAGCTCATAAAACCAGATACTCAATACATCCTGGAACGGGGAAGATGTACAAGGATCTCAAGAAACATTTTTGGTGGCCGGGTATGAAAGCCGATGTTGCTAAATACGTAGGAGAATGTTTGACGTGTTCTAAGGTCAAAGCTGAGCATCAGAAACCATCAGGTCTACTTCAACAACCCGAAATCCCGGAATGGAAATGGGAAAACATTACCATGGATTTCATCACTAAATTGCCAAGGACTGCAAGTGGTTTTGATACTATTTGGGTAATAGTTGATCGTCTCACCAAATCAGCACACTTCCTGCCAATAAGAGAAGATGACAAGATGGAGAAGTTAGCACGACTGTATTTGAAGGAAGTCATCTCCAGACATGGAATACCAATCTCTATTATCTCTGATAGGGATGGCAGATTTATTTCAAGATTCTGGCAGACATTACAGCAAGCATTAGGAACTCGTCTAGACATGAGTACTGCCTATCATCCACAAACTGATGGGCAGAGCGAAAGGACGATACAAACGCTTGAAGACATGCTACGAGCATGTGTTATTGATTTCGGAAATAGTTGGGATCGACATCTACCATTAGCAGAATTTTCCTACAACAACAGCTACCATTCAAGCATTGAGATGGCGCCATTTGAAGCACTTTATGGTAGAAAGTGCAGGTCTCCAATTTGTTGGAGTGAAGTGGGGGATAGACAGATTACGGGTCCGGAGATTATACAAGAAACTACCGAGAAGATCATCCAAATTCAACAACGGTTGAAAACCGCCCAAAGTCGACAAAAGAGCTACGCTGACATTAAAAGAAAAGATATAGAATTTGAAATTGGAGAGATGGTCATGCTTAAAGTTGCACCTTGGAAAGGCGTTGTTCGATTTGGTAAACGAGGGAAATTAAATCCAAGGTATATTGGACCATTCAAGATTATTGATCGTGTCGGACCAGTAGCTTACCGACTAGAGTTACCTCAACAACTCGCGGCTGTACATAACACTTTCCACGTTTCGAATTTGAAGAAATATTTTGCTAAAGAAGATCTCACTATTCCGTTAGATGAAATCCAAATCAACGAAAAACTTCAATTCATCGAAGAACCCGTCGAAATAATGGATCGTGAGGTTAAAAGACTTAAGCAAAACAAGATACCAATTGTTAAGGTTCGATGGAATGCTCGTAGAGGACCCGAGTTCACCTGGGAGCGTGAAGATCAGATGAAGAAGAAATACCCGCATCTATTTCCAGAAGATTTGTCAACACCTTCAACAGCTTAAAATTTCGGGACGAAATTTATTTAACGGGTAGGTACTGTAGTGACCCGAACTTTTCCATGTTTATATATATTAATTGAGATTGATATTTACATGATTAAATGTTTCCAACATGTTAAGCAATCAAACTTGTTAAGACTTGATTAATTGAAATAGGTTTCATATAGACAATTGACCACCCAAGTTGACCGGTGATTCACGAACGTTAAAACTTGTAAAAACTATATGATGACATATATATGATTATATATATAGTTAACATGATATTATGATATGTAAACATATCATTAAGTATATTAACAATGAACTACATATGTAAAAACAAGACTACTAACTTAATGATTTTGAAACGAGACATATATGTAACGATTATCGTTGTAACGACATTTAATGTATATATATCATATTAAGAGATATTCGTACATCATAATATCATGATAATATAATAATTTAAAATCTCTTTTGATATTATAAACATTGGGTTAACAACATTTAACAAGATCGTTAACCTAAAGGTTTCAAAACAACATTTACATGTAACGACTAACGATGACTTAACGACTCAGTTAAAATGTATATACATGTAGTGTTTTAATATGTATTCATACACTTTTGAAAGACTTCAAGACACTTATCAAAATACTTCTACTTAACAAAAATGCTTACAATTACATCCTCGTTCAGTTTCATCAACAATTCTACTCGTATGCACCCGTATTCGTACTCGTACAATACACAGCTTTTAGATGTATGTACTATTGGTATATACACTCCAATGATCAGCTCTTAGCAGCCCATGTGAGTCACCTAACACATGTGGGAACCATCATTTGGCAACTAGCATGAAATATCTCATAA
>NC_092343.1:255215000-255225000 GCF_046630445.1 Rutidosis leptorrhynchoides
ACATTTAACAAGATCGTTAACCTAAAGGTTTCAAAACAACACTTACATGTAACGACTAACGATGACTTAACGACTCAGTTAAAATGTATATACATGTAGTGTTTTAATATGTATTTATACACTTTTGAAAGACTTCAATACACTTATCAAAATACTTCTACTTAACAAAAATGCTTACAATTACATTCTCGTTCAGTTTCATCAACAATTCTACTCGTATGCACCCGTATTCGTACTCGTACAATACACAGCTTTTAGATGTATGTACTATTGGTATATACACTCCAATGATCAGCTCTTAGCAGCCCATGTGAGTCACCTAACACATGTGGGAACCATCATTTGGCAACTAGCATGAAATATCTCATAAGATTACAAAAATATGAGTAATCATTCATGACTTATTTACATGAAAACAAAATTACATATCCTTTATATCTAATCCATACACCAACGACCAAAAACACCTACAAACACTTTCATTCTTCAATTTTCTTCATCTAATTGAACTCTCTCAAGTTCTATCTTCAAGTTCTAAGTGTTCTTCATAAATTCCAAAAGTTCTAGTTTCATAAAATCAAGAATACTTTCAAGTTTGCTAGCTCACTTCCAATCTTGTAAGGTGATCATCCAACCTCAAGAAATCTTTGTTTCTTACAGTAGGTTATCATTCTAATACAAGGTAATAATCATATTCAAACTTTGGTTCAATTTCTATAACTATAACAATCTTATTTCAAGTGATGATCTTACTTGAACTTGTTTTCGTGTCATGATTCTGCTTCAAGAACTTCGAGCCATCCAAGGATCCATTGAAGCTAGATCCACTTTTCTCTTTTCCAGTAGGTTTATCCAAGGAACTTAAGGTAGTAATGATGTTCATAACATCATTCGATTCATACATATAAAGCTATCTTATTCGAAGGTTTAAACTTGTAATCACTAGAACATAGTTTAGTTAATTCTAAACTTGTTCGCAAATAAAAGTTAATCCTTCTAACTTGACTTTTAAAATCAACTAAACACATGTTCTATATCTATATGATATGTTAACTTAATGATTTAAAACCTGGAAACACGAAAAACACCGTAAAACCGGATTTACGCCATTGTAGTAACACTGCGGGCTGTTTTGGGTTAGTTAATTAAAAACTATGATAAACTTTGATTTAAAAGTTGTTATTCTGGGAAAATGATTTTTATTATGAACATGAAACTATATCCAAAAATTATGGTTAAACTCAAAGTGGAAGTATGTTTTCTAAAATGGTCATCTAGACGTCGTTCTTTCGACTGAAATGACTACCTTTACAAAAACGACTTATAACTTATTTTTCCGACTATAAACCTATACTTTTCTGTTTAGATTCATAAAATAGAGTTCAATATGAAACCATAGCAATTTGATTCACTCAAAACGGATTTAAAATGAAGAAGTTATGGGTAAAACAAGATTGGATAATTTTTCTCATTTTAGCTACGTGAAAATTGGTAACAAATCTATTCCAACCATAACTTAATCAACTTGTATTGTATATTATGTAATCTTGAGATACCATAGACACGTATACAATGTTTCGACCTATCATGTCGACACATCTATATATATTTCGGAACAACCATAGACACTCTATATGTGAATGTTGGAGTTAGCTATACAGGGTTGAGGTTGATTCCAAAATATATATAGTTTGAGTTGTGATCAATACTGAGATACGTATACACTGGGTCGTGGATTGATTCAAGATAATATTTATCGATTTATTTCTGTACATCTAACTGTGGACAACTAGTTGTAGGTTACTAACGAGGACAGCTGACTTAATAAACTTAAAACATCAAAATATATTAAAAGTGTTGTAAATATATTTTGAACATACTTTGATATATATGTATATATTGTTATAGGTTCGTGAATCAACCAGTGGCCAAGTCTTACTTCCCGACGAAGTAAAAATCTGTGAAAGTGAGTTATAGTCCCACTTTTAAAATCTAATATTTTTGGGATGAGAATACATGCAGGTTTTATAAATGATTTACAAAATAGACACAAGTACGTGAAACTACATTCTATGGTTGAATTATCGAAATCGAATATGCCCCTTTTTATTAAGTCTGGTAATCTATGAATTAGGGAACAGACACCCTAATTGACGCGAATCCTAAAGATAGATCTATTGGGCCTAACAAACCCCATCCAAAGTACTGGATGCTTTAGTACTTCGAAATTTATATCATATCCGAAGGGTGTCCCGGAATGATGGGGATATTCTTATATATGCATCTTGTTAATGTCGGTTACCAGGTGTTCACCATATGAATGATTTTTATCTCTATGTATGGGATGTGTATTGAAATATGAAATCTTGTGGTCTATTATTATGATTTGATATATATAGGTTAAACCTATAACTCACCAACATTTTTGTTGACGTTTTAAGCATGTTTATTCTCAGGTGATTATTAAGAGCTTCCGCTATCACATACTTAAATAAGGACGAGATTTGGAGTCCATGCTTGTATGATATTGTGTAAAAACTGCATTCAAGAAACTTATTTTGTTGTAACATATTTGTATTGTAAACCATTATGTAATGGTCGTGTGTAAACAGGATATTTTAGATTATCATTATTTGATAATCTACGTAAAGCTTTTTAAAACCTTTATCTATGAAATAAAGGTTATGGTTTGTTTTAAAAATGAATGCAGTCTTTGAAAAACGTCTCATATAGAGGTCAAAACCTCGCAAAGAAATCAATTAATATGGAACGTTTTTAGTCAATAAGAACGGGACATTTCAGTTGGTATCCGAGCGTTGGTCTTAGAGAACCAGAATTTTTCATTAGTGTGTCTTATCGAGTTGGTTAGGATGCATTAGTGAGTCTGGACTTCGACCGTGTTTACTTGAAAAATGATTGCTTAACAAATTTTGTTGGAAATTATATATTTTTAACATGTGAATATTATGTGATATATTAATCTCTTAACGCGTTTGATATTATGTGATAGATGTCTACCTCTAGAACAAGTCCCATTGACTCACCTAATAATAATGAAGAGTCAAATGTAAATTGGAATGATTCGTGGACTAATTCACAAGTTCCCGAAGAGGAACCGGAAGAAGAGTCGGAACCGGAAGAAGAATCGGAACCGGAAGAAGAATCGGAACCGGATGAAGAAATAGAACCGGTGGGGGAAATAATAAAACGGTTAAGTAAAAGAAAATCCTCAACCAACCGACCAAAGTTAATTATGGTCAATGGTGTTTCCGCCAAGGAAGCAAAATATTGGGAGGATTACCAATTCTCCGATGAATCGGATTCCGACGAGAATTCCGATGATGTTATAGAAATTACCCCAACTGAATTTAAAAAGGCAAAAGAAAATAATAAGGGAAAGGGCATAAAAATAGAGAAATCTAATTCCAACCCCGATGAACTTTATATGTATCGTCAACCCCCGAAGTCCTTAAGTTGTAACAATGACCCGGGAACCTCTAAACCACCAGGTTTTTCTAAACCAATGTGGACAACGACGGATCGTATTAGGGGAACATCATATATCCCTAGAAACTTGGCAAAACGAACCAAAACCGAAGAAGAAGAAACGAGCGAGTCGGAATAAGATAGTTGTATTCGTGTGGTGTAATATATGGAATATAGTGTTCTTATGCTTTATGATATATGTAAAAATTGCTTGTATTAATAAGTATTTTTTTTATGAATCTAACTCTTGTCTTTTTTACAGTTTAAAAACACAAAATGGATAGACAACCCAATATTTTAAGAGACCTACCTGGAGACATGATTGATGAAATCTTGTCTAGAGTCGGCCAGAATTCTTCGGCACAACTATTTAAGGCGAGATCAGTTTGTAAGACATTCGAAGAACGTTCCAAGAATGTCTTGGTTTATAAGAGACTTTCGTTTGAAAGATGGGGGATATCACATTGGGAAACCCATAAGTTACGATGTGTTTACTTTGACGCATATATTGCGGGGAACCCAAATGCTATTTTACGCAACGGGTTAAGAAATTATTTTGACTCAATATATCCGAATATTGGACTTCGTGATTTAGAAAAAGCGGCTAACATGCAACATAAAGAAGCATGTTATGCTTACGGATTAGTAATGTTCGCTTCTCACCAAAGTGAGAACAAGAACATCGGGCTACAACTATTAAACAAAACGTTCCCACAAGTGACGGAGTCGGTAATTGGGGTAAGAAATGAGGTTTTTAGATTGTTACGGGACTGTTGGACATTACGTAACCCTCGTCCCTTTGATGACGTTACAACACGCTGTCTTATCAACGGCCATAACGGTTATGTTGCACAAGACCAAGGATGGGAAGTAGTCCTAGTAAAACCAGAATGCATGACTTGTTTCTGGACGTATGAATTACGTGTCTTTATTGCCTTTGCTGAACGACTTGTGTACTAGCTAGAATTGTCTTCACAACTATCTTGTATCAAAGTTATTGTGTGCTATATTTCATGCTTTATGTAAAATAAGCGGTATTGTAAGTTTGTAAAATATTGTATAAAAGTTTGAACTCGAAATATTATTATAATCAGTTTTTCATATAGAATTGTAGTAGTTGAATTGTATATTAGCTACTAAGTATGAACTTAACGGGTAGGTACTACCCGAATTTAAACTTATAAAATGCTAATATGAAGAAAAAGCTTTTATAAATGAGTTCATATTATGCTACGAAATACTATTAACTACTCTTAATATTCTGTATGATTAACTTGTTCCATTTAACTATTTTGAAGGAAATGGCACCGACTACTCGACACACCGTGAATATGAATGAAGAGGAATTCCGTACTTTTCTAGCTTCAAACATAGCCGCAGTACAGGCTGCGCTACATACCAACAATAACCTTGGATCTAGCAGTACAGGAAATCGTGTAGGATGCACCTACAAAGAATTCACTGCCTGCAAACCTTTGGAATTTGATGGAACCGAAGGACCGATCGGATTGAAACGGTGGACCGAGAAGGTTGAATCGGTGTTTGCCATAAGTAAGTGTACTGAAGAGGACAAAGTAAAGTACGCTACGCATACCTTCACAGGTTCTGCGTTAACATGGTGGAATACCTATCTAGAGCAAGTGGGACAAGACGATGCTTACGCACTACCGTGGTCAGCATTCAAGCACTTGATGAACGAGAAGTACCGTCCCAGAACCGAGGTCAATAAGCTCAAGACAGAACTTAGAGGGTTACGAACCCAAGGATTTGATATTACCACGTACGAAAGACGATTCACAGAATTGTGCCTATTGTGTCCGGGAGCATTCGAAGATGAGGAAGAGAAGATCGACGCGTTTGTGAAAGGATTACCGGAAAGAATCCAAGAAGATATAAGTTCACACGAGCCCGCCTCCATACAACAGGCATGTAGAATGGCTCACAAACTCGTGAACCAAATTGAAGAAAGAATTAAAGAACAGACTGCTGAAGAGGCCAATGTAAAGCAAGTCAAAAGAAAGTGGGAGGAAAACGGTGATAAGAATCACCAATACAACAACAACAGCAATTACAACAATAATCGCAACAATTATCCCAACAATCGCAACATCAATCGCAACTACAACAAACGGCCCAACAACAACAACAACAACAACAACAGCAACTACAACAATCATCCCAACAACAATAATAACCGCAACAACAACAACAATCAGAAGCAGCTATGCCAAAGGTGTGAAAAGAATCACTCGGGGTTCTGCACCAAATTTTGCAACAAGTGTAAAAGAAATGGTCATAGCGCGGCGAAGTGTGAGGTCTATGGACCAGGGGTTAATAGAACGAAAGGAACAAATGGTGTCGGAACGAGTAATGGCGGAGCAAGTAGTGTCGGAGCAAGTTATGCCAATGTAGTTTGTTATAAATGTGGAAAACCGGGCCACATTATTAGAAATTGCCCGAACCAGGAGAACACGAATGGACAAGGCCGTGGAAGAGTTTTCAATATTAATGCGGCAGAGGCACAGGAAGACCCGGAGCTTGTTACGGGTACGTTTCTTATTGACAATAAATCTGCTTACGTTTTATTTGATTCGGGTGCGGATAGAAGTTATATGAGTAGAGATTTTTGTGCTAAATTAAGTTGTCCATTGACGCCTTTGGATAGTAAATTTTTACTCGAATTAGCAAATGGTAAATTAATTTCAGCAGATAATATATGTCGGAATCGAGAAATTAAACTGGTTAGCGAAACATTTAAGATTGATTTGATACCAGTAGAGTTAGGGAGTTTTGATGTGATAATCGGTATGGACTGGTTGAAAGAAGTGAAAGCGGAGATCGTTTGTTACAAAAATGCAATTCGCATTATACGAGAAAAAGGAAAACCCTTAATGGTGTACGGAGAAAAGGGTAACATGAAGCTACATCTTATTAGTAATTTGAAAGCACAAAAACTAATAAGAAAAGGTTGCTATGCTGTTCTAGCACACGTCGAGAAAGTACAAACTGAAGAAAAGAGCATCAATGATGTTCCCGTCGCAAAAGAATTTCCTGATGTATTTCCGAAAGAATTACCGGGATTACCCCCACATCGATCCGTTGAATTTCAAATAGATCTTGTACCAGGAGCTGCACCAATAGCTCGTGCTCCTTACAGACTCGCACCCAGCGAGATGAAAGAACTACAAAGCCAATTACAAGAACTTTTAGAGCGTGGTTTCATTCGACCAAGCACATCACCGTGGGGAGCTCCTGTTTTGTTTGTCAAGAAGAAAGATGGTACATTCAGGTTGTGTATCGACTACCGAGAGTTGAACAAACTTACCATCAAGAACCGCTACCCACTACCGAGAATCGATGACTTATTTGATCAACTACAAGGCTCGTCTGTTTATTCAAAGATTGACTTACGTTCCGGGTATCATCAAATGCGGGTGAAAGAAGATGATATTCCAAAGACTGCTTTCAGAACACGTTACGGTCATTACGAGTTTATGGTCATGCCTTTTGGTTTAACTAATGCACCAGCTGTGTTCATGGACCTTATGAACCGAGTGTGTGGACCATACCTTGACAAGTTTGTCATTGTTTTCATTGATGACATACTTATTTACTCAAAGAATGACCAAGAACACGGTGAACATTTGAGAAAGGTGTTAGAAGTATTGAGGAAGGAAGAATTGTACGCTAAGTTTTCAAAGTGTGCATTTTGGTTGGAAGAAGTTCAATTCCTCGGTCACATAGTGAACAAAGAAGGTATTAAGGTGGATCCGGCAAAGATAGAAACTGTTGAAAAGTGGGAAACCCCGAAAACTCCGAAACACATACGCCAGTTTTTAGGACTAGCTGGTTACTACAGAAGGTTCATCCAAGACTTTTCCAGAATAGCAAAACCCTTGACTGCATTAACGCATAAAGGGAAGAAATTTGAATGGAATGATGAACAAGAGAAAGCGTTTCAGTTATTGAAGAAAAAGCTAACTACGGCACCTATATTGTCATTGCCTGAAGGGAATGATGATTTTGTGATTTATTGTGACGCATCAAAGCAAGGTCTCGGTTGTGTGTTAATGCAACGAACGAAGGTGATTGCTTATGCGTCTAGACAATTGAAGATTCACGAACAAAATTATACGACGCATGATTTGGAATTAGGCGCGGTTGTTTTTGCATTAAAGACTTGGAGGCACTACTTATATGGGGTCAAAAGTATTATATATACCGACCACAAAAGTCTTCAACACATATTTAATCAGAAACAACTGAATATGAGGCAGCGTAGGTGGATTGAATTATTGAATGATTACGATTTTGAGATTCGTTACCACCCGGGGAAGGCAAATGTGGTAGCCGATGCCTTGAGCAGGAAGGATAGAGAACCCATTCGAGTAAAATCTATGAATATAATGATTCATAATAACATTACTACTCAAATAAAGGAGGCGCAACAAGGAGTTTTAAAAGAGGGAAATTTAAAGGATGAAATACCCAAAGGATCGGAGAAGCATCTTAATATTCGGGAAGACGGAACCCGGTATAGGGCTGAAAGGATTTGGGTACCAAAATTTGGAGATATGAGAGAAATGGTACTTAGAGAAGCTCATAAAACTAGATACTCAATACATCCTGGAACGGGGAAGATGTACAAGGATCTCAAGAAACATTTTTGGTGGCCGGGTATGAAAGCCGATGTTGCTAAATACGTAGGAGAATGTTTGACGTGTTCTAAGGTCAAAGCTGAGCATCAGAAACCATCAGGTCTACTTCAACAACCCGAAATCCCGGAATGGAAATGGGAAAACATTACCATGGATTTCATCACTAAATTGCCAAGGACTGCAAGTGGTTTTGATACTATTTGGGTAATAGTTGATCGTCTCACCAAATCAGCACACTTCCTGCCAATAAGAGAAGATGACAAGATGGAGAAGTTAGCACGACTGTATTTGAAGGAAGTCGTCTCCAGACATGGAATACCAATCTCTATTATCTCTGATAGGGATGGCAGATTTATTTCAAGATTCTGGCAGACATTACAGCAAGCATTAGGAACTCGTCTAGACATGAGTACTGCCTATCATCCACAAACTGATGGGCAGAGCGAAAGGACGATACAAACGCTTGAAGACATGCTACGAGCATGTGTTATTGATTTCGGAAACAGTTGGGATCGACATCTACCGTTAGCAGAATTTTCCTACAACAACAGCTACCATTCAAGCATTGAGATGGCGCCATTTGAAGCACTTTATGGTAGAAAGTGCAGGTCTCCGATTTGTTGGAGTGAGGTGGGGGATAGACAGATTACGGGTCCAGAGATTATACAAGAAACTACCGAGAAGATCATCCAAATTCATCAACGGTTGAAAACCGCCCAAAGTCGACAAAAGAGCTACGCTGACATTAAAAGAAAAGATATAGAATTTGAAATTGGAGAGATGGTCATGCTTAAAGTTTCACCTTGGAAAGGCGTTGTTCGATTTGGTAAACGAGGGAAATTAAATCCAAGGTATATTGGACCATTCAAGATTATTGATCGTGTCGGACCAGTAGCTTACCGACTTGAGTTACCTCAACAACTCGCGGCTGTACATAACACTTTCCACGTCTCGAATTTGAAGAAATGTTTTGCTAAAGAAGATCTCACTATTCCGTTAGATGAAATCAAAATCAACGAAAAACTCCAATTCATCGAAGAACCCGTCGAAATAATGGATCGTGAGGTTAAAAGACTTAAGCAAAACAAGATACCAATTGTTAAGGTTCGATGGAATGCTCGTAGAGGACCCGAGTTCACCTGGGAGCGTGAAGATCAGATGAAGAAGAAATACCCGCATCTATTTCCAGAAGATTCGTCAACACCTTCAACAGCTTAAAATTTCGGGACGAAATTTATTTAACGGGTAGGTACTGTAGTGACCCGAACTTTTCCATGTTTATATATATTAATTGAGATTGATGTTTACATGATTAAATGTTTCCAACATGTTAAGCAATCAAACTTGTTAATACTTGATTAATTGAAATAGGTTTCATATAGACAATTGACCACCCAAGTTGACCGGTGATTCACGAACGTTAAAACTTGTAATAAAACTATATGATGACATATATATGGTTATATATATAGTTAACATGATATTATGATAAGTAAACATATCATTAATTATATTAACAATGAACTACATATGTAAAAACAAGACTACTAACTTAATGATTTTGAAACGAGACATATATGTAACGTTTATCGTTGTAACGACATTTAATGTATATATATCATATTAAGAGATATTCGTACATCATAATATCATGATAATATAATAATTTAAAATCTCTTTTGTTATTATAAACATTGGGTTAACAACATTTAACAAGATCGTTAACCTAAAGGTTTCAAAACAACACTTACATGTAACGACTAACGATGACTTAACGACTCAGTTAAAATGTATATACATGTAGTGTTTTAATATGTATTTATACACTTTTGAAAGACTTCAATACACTTATCAAA
>NC_092343.1:255255000-255277500 GCF_046630445.1 Rutidosis leptorrhynchoides
GAGTCCATGCTTGTATGATATTGTGTAAAAACTGCATTCAAGAAACTTATTTTGTTGTAACATATTTGTATTGTAAACCATTATGTAATGGTCGTGTGTAAACATGATATTTTAGATTATCATTATTTGATAATCTACGTAAAGCTTTTTAAAACCTTTATCTATGAAATAAAGGTTATGGTTTGTTTTAAAAATGAATGCAGTCTTTGAAAAACGTCTCATATAGAGGTCAAAACCTCGCAAAGAAATCAATTAATATGGAACGTTTTTAGTCAATAAGAACGGGACATTTCAGTTGGTATCCGAGCGTTGGTCTTAGAGAACCAGAATTTTTCATTAGTGTGTCTTATCGAGTTGGTTAGGATGCATTAGTGAGTCTGGACTTCGACCGTGTTTACTTGAAAAATGATTGCTTAACAAATTTTGTTGGAAATTATATATTTTTAACATGTGAATATTATGTGATATATTAATCTCTTAACGCGTTTGATATTATGTGATAGATGTCTACCTCTAGAACAAGTCCCATTGACTCACCTAATAATAATGAAGAGTCAAATGTAAATTGGAATGATTCGTGGACTAATTCACAAGTTCCCGAAGAGGAACCGGAAGAAGAGTCGGAACCGGAAGAAGAATCGGAACCGGAAGAAGAATCGGAACCGGATGAAGAAATAGAACCGGTGGGGGAAATAATAAAACGGTTAAGTAAAAGAAAATCCTCAACCAACCGACCAAAGTTAATTATGGTCAATGGTGTTTCCGCCAAGGAAGCAAAATATTGGGAGGATTACCAATTCTCCGATGAATCGGATTCCGACGAGAATTCCGATGATGTTATAGAAATTACCCCAACTGAATTTAAAAAGGCAAAAGAAAATAATAAGGGAAAGGGCATAAAAATAGAGAAATCTAATTCCAACCCCGATGAACTTTATATGTATCGTCAACCCCCGAAGTCCTTAAGTTGTAACAATGACCCGGGAACCTCTAAACCACCAGGTTTTTCTAAACCAATGTGGACAACGACGGATCGTATTAGGAGAACATCATATATCCCTAGAAACTTGGCAAAACGAACCAAAACCGAAGAAGAAGAAACGAGCTAGTCGGAATAAGATAGTTGTATTCGTGTGGTGTAATATATGGAATATAGTGTTCTTATGCTTTATGATATATGTAAAAATTGCTTGTATTAATAAGTATTTTTTTTATGAATCTAACTCTTGTCTTTTTTACAGTTTAAAAACACAAAATGGATAGACAACCCAATATTTTAAGAGACCTACCCGGAGACATGATTGATGAAATCTTGTCTAGAGTCGGCCAGAATTCTTCGGCACAACTATTTAAGGCGAGATCAGTTTGTAAGACATTCGAAGAACGTTCCAAGAATGTCTTGGTTTATAAGAGACTTTCGTTTGAAAGATGGGGGATATCACTGAAATGTCCCGTTCTTATTGATTAAAAACGTTCCATATTAATTGATTTCGTTGCGAGGTTTTGACCTCTATATGAGACGTTTTTCAAAGACTGCATTCATTTTTAAAACAAACCATAACCTTTATTTCATAAATAAAGGTTTAAAAAGCTTTACGTAGATTATCAAATAATGATAATCTAAAATATCCTGTTTACACACGACCATTACATAATGGTTTACAATACAAATATGTTACAACAAAATAAGTTTCTTGAATGCAGTTTTTACACAATATCATACAAGCATGGACTCCAAATCTCGTCCTTATTTAAGTATGCGACAGCGGAAGCTCTTAATAATCACCTGAGAATAAGCATGCTTAAAACGTCAACAAAAATGTTGGTGAGTTATAGGTTTAACCTATATATATCAAATCATAATAATAGACCACAAGATTTCATATTTCAATACACATCCCATACATAGAGATAAAAATCATTCATATGGTGAACACCTGGTAACCGACATTAACAAGATGCATATATAAGAATATCCCCATCATTCCGGGACACCCTTCGGATATGATATAAATTTCGAAGTACTAAAGCATCCGGTACTTTGGATGGGGTTTGTTAGGCCCAATAGATCTATCTTTAGGATTCGCGTCAATTAGGGTGTCTGTTCCCTAATTCTTAGATTACCAGACTTAATAAAAAGGGGCATATTCGATTTCGATAATTCAACCATAGAATGTAGTTTCACGTACTTGTGTCTATTTTGTAAATCATTTATAAAACCTGCATGTATTCTCATCCCAAAAATATTAGATTTTAAAAGTGGGACTATAACTCACTTTCACAGATTTTTACTTCGTCGGGAAGTAAGACTTGGCCACTGGTTGATTCACGAACCTATAACAATATATACATATATATCAAAGTATGTTCAAAATATATTTACAACACTTTTAATAGATTTTGATGTTTTAAGTTTATTAAGTCAGCTGTCCTCGTTAGTAACCTACAACTAGTTGTCCACAGTTAGATGTACAGAAATAAATCGATAAATATTATCTTGAATCAATCCACGACCCAGTGTATACGTATCTCAGTATTGATCACAACTCAAACTATATATATTTTGGAATCAACCTCAACCCTGTATAGCTAACTCCAACATTCACATATAGAGTGTCTATGGTTGTTCCGAAATATATATAGATGTGTCGACATGATAGGTCGAAACATTGTATACGTGTCTATGGTATCTCAAGATTACATAATATACAATACAAGTTGATTAAGTTATGGTTGGAATAGATTTGTTACCAATTTTCACGTAGCTAAAATGAGAAAAATTATCCAATCTTGTTTTACCCATAACTTCTTCATTTTAAATCCGTTTTGAGTTAATCAAATTGCTATGGTTTCATATTGAACTCTATTTTATGAATCTAAACAGAAAAAGTATAGGTTTATAGTCGGAAAAATAAGTTACAAGTCGTTTTTGTAAAGGTAGTCATTTCAGTCGAAAGAACGACGTCTAGATGACCATTTTAGAAAACATACTTCCACTTTGAGTTTAACCATAATTTTTGGATATAGTTTCATGTTCATAATAAAAATCATTTTCTCAGAATAACAACTTTTAAATCAAAGTTTATCATAGTTTTTAATTAACTAACCCAAAACAGCCCGCGGTGTTACTACGACGGCGTAAATCCGGTTTTACGGTGTTTTTCGTGTTTCCAGGTTTTAAATCATTAAGTTAGCATATCATATAGATATAGAACATGTGTTTAGTTGATTTTAAAAGTCAAGTTAGAAGGATTAACTTTTGTTTGCGAACAAGTTTAGAATTAACTAAACTATGTTCTAGTGATTACAAGTTTAAACCTTCGAATAAGATAGCTTTATATGTATGAATCGAATGATGTTATGAACATCATTACTACCTTAAGTTCCTTGGATGAACCTACTGGAAAATAGAAAAATGGATCTAGCTTCAATGGATCCTTGGATGGCTCAAAGTTCTTGAAGCAAAATCATGACACGAAAACAAGTTCAAGTAAGATCATCACTTGAAATAAGATTGTTATAGTTATAGAAATTGAACCAAAGTTTGAATATGATTATTACCTTGTATTAGAATGATAACCTACTGTAAGAAACAAAGATTTCTTGAGGTTGGATGATCACCTTACAAGATTGGAAGTGAGCTAGCAAACTTAAAAGTATTCTTGATTTTATGAAACTAGAACTTTTGAAATTTATGAAGAACACTTAGAACTTGAAGATAGAACTTGAGAGAGATCAATTAGATGAAGAAAATTGAAGAATGAAAGTGTTTGTAGGTGTTTTTGGTCGTTGGTGTATGGATTAGATATAAAGGATATGTAATTTTGTTTTCATGTAAATAAGTCATGAATGATTACTCATATTTTTGTAATTTTATGAGATATTTCATGCTAGTTGCCAAATGATGGTTCCCACATGTGTTAGGTGACTCACAAGGGCTGCTAAGAGCTGATCATTGGAGTGTATATACCAATAGTACATACATCTAAAAGCTGTGTATTGTACGAGTACGAATACGGGTGCATACGAGTAGAATTGTTGATGAAACTGAACGAGGATGTAATTGTAAGCATTTTTGTTAAGTAGAAGTATTTTGATAAGTGTCTTGAAGTCTTTCAAAAGTGTATGAATACATATTAAAACACTACATGTATATACATTTTAACTGAGTCGTTAAGTCATCGTTAGTCGTTACATGTAAATATTGTTTTGAAACCTTTAGGTTAACGATCTTGTTGAATGTTGTTAACCCATTGTTTATTATAACAAATGAGATATTAAATTGTTATATTATCATGATATTATGATATATAATATATCTCATTATGATGTATATACAGTTAAATGTCGTTACAACGATAATCGTTACATATATGTCTCGTTTCGAAATCATTAAGTTAGTAGTCTTATTTTTACATATGTATTTCATTGTTAATACACTTAATAATATATTTACTTATCATTTAACATAATTAACCAAGTGTATCAATATCTTAATATGATTCATATGTACCTAGTAAGATGTTGTTATAACGATAATCGTTATATATATCGTTTTCGAGTTTCTTAAATTAATAGTCTCATTTTTATGTATATAACTCATTGTTAAAATACCTAATGAGATACATACTTATAATAAAAACATGTTAACTATATATATAACCATATATATGTCATCGTATAGTTTTTACAAGTTTTAACGTTCGTGAATCACCGGTCAACTTGGGTGGTCAATTGTCTATATGAAACATATTTCAATTAATCAAGTCTTAACAAGTTTGATTGCTTAACATGTTGGAAACATTTAATCTTGTAAATATCAATCTCAATTAATATATATAAACATGGAAAAGTTCGGGTCACTACAGTACCTACCCGTTAAATAAATTTCGTCCCGAAATTTTTAAGCTGTTGAAGGTGTTGACGAATCTTCTGGAAATAGATGCGGGTATTTCTTCTTCATCTGATCTTCACGCTCCCAGGTGAACTCGGGTCCTCTACGAGCATTCCATCGAACCTTAACAATTGGTATCTTGTTTTGCTTAAGTCTTTTAACCTCACGATCCATTATTTCGACGGGTTCTTCGATGAATTGAAGTTTTTCGTTGATTTGGATTTCATCTAACGGAATAGTGAGATCTTCTTTAGCAAAACATTTCTTCAAATTCGAGACGTGGAAAGTGTTATGTACAGCCGCGAGTTGTTGAGGTAACTCAAGTCTGTAAGCTACTGGTCCGACACGATCAATAATCTTGAATGGTCCAATATACCTTGGATTTAATTTCCCTCGTTTACCAAATCGAACAACGCCTTTCCAAGGTGAAACTTTAAGCATGACCATCTCTCCAATTTCAAATTCTATATCTTTTCTTTTAATGTCAGCGTAGCTCTTTTGTCGACTTTGGGCGGTTTTCAACCGTTGTTGAATTTGGATGATCTTCTCGGTAGTTTCTTGTATAATCTCCGGACCCGTAATCTGTCTATCCCCCACCTCACTCCAACAAATCGGAGACCTGCACTTTCTACCATAAAGTACTTCAAACGGCGCCATCTCAATGCTTGAATGGTAGCTGTTGTTGTAGGAAAATTCTGCTAACGGTAGATGTCGATCCCAACTGTTTCCGAAATCAATAACACATGCTCGTAGCATGTCTTCAAGCGTTTGTATCGTCCTTTCGCTCTGCCCATCAGTTTGTGGATGATAGGCAGTACTCATGTCTAGACGAGTTCCTAATGCTTGCTGTAATGTCTGCCAGAATCTTGAAATAAATCTGCCATCCCTATCAGAGATAATAGAGATTGGTATTCCATGTCTGGAGACGACTTCCTTCAAATACAGTCGTGCTAACTTCTCCATCTTGTCATCTTCTCTTATTGGTAGGAAGTGTGCTGATTTGGTGAGACGATCAACTATTACCCAAATAGTATCAAAACCACTTGCAGTCCTTGGCAATTTAGTGATGAAATCCATGGTAATGTTTTCCCATTTCCATTCCGGGATTTCGGGTTGTTGAAGTAGACCTGATGGTTTCTGATGCTCAGCTTTGACTTTAGAACACGTCAAACATTCTCCTACGTATTTAGCAACATCGGCTTTCATACCCGGCCACCAAAAATGTTTCTTGAGATCCTTGTACATCTTCCCCGTTCCAGGATGTATTGAGTATCTGGTTTTATGAGCTTCTCTAAGTACCATTTCTCTCATATCTCCAAATTTTGGTACCCAAATCCTTTCAGCCCTATACCGGGTTCCGTCTTCCCGAATATTAAGATGCTTCTCCGATCCTTTGGGTATTTCATCCTTTAAATTTCCCTCTTTTAAAACTCCTTGTTGCGCCTCCTTTATTTGAGTAGTAAGGTTATTATGAATCATTATATTCATAGATTTTACTCGAATGGGTTCTCTGTCCTTCCTGCTCAAGGCATCGGCTACCACATTTGCCTTCCCCGGGTGGTAACGAATCTCAAAGTCGTAATCATTCAATAATTCAATCCACCTACGCTGCCTCATATTCAGTTGTTTCTGATTAAATATGTGTTGAAGACTTTTGTGGTCGGTATATATAATACTTTTGACCCCATATAAGTAGTGCCTCCAAGTCTTTAATGCAAAAACAACCGCGCCTAATTCCAAATCATGCGTCGTATAATTTTGTTCGTGAATCTTCAATTGTCTAGACGCATAAGCAATCACCTTCGTTCGTTGCATTAATACACAACCGAGACCTTGCTTTGATGCATCACAATAAATCACAAAATCATCATTCCCTTCAGGCAATGACAATATAGGTGCCGTAGTTAGCTTTTTCTTCAATAACTGAAACGCTTTCTCTTGTTCATCATTCCATTCAAATTTCTTCCCTTTATGCGTTAATGCAGTCAAGGGTTTTGTTATTCTGGAAAAGTCTTGGATGAACCTTCTGTAGTAACCAGCTAGTCCTAAAAACTGGCGTATGTGTTTCGGAGTTTTCGGGGTTTCCCACTTTTCAACAGTTTCTATCTTTGCCGGATCCACCTTAATACCTTCTTTGTTCACTATGTGACCGAGGAATTGAACTTCTTCCAACCAAAATGCACACTTTGAAAACTTAGCGTACAATTCTTCCTTCCTCAATACTTCTAACACCTTTCTCAAATGTTCACCGTGTTCTTGGTCATTCTTTGAGTAAATAAGTATGTCATCAATGAAAACAATGACAAACTTGTCAAGGTATGGTCCACACACTCGGTTCATAAGGTCCATGAACACAGCTGGTGCATTAGTTAAACCAAACGGCATGACCATAAACTCGTAATGACCGTAACGTGTTCTGAAAGCAGTCTTTGGAATATCATCTTCTTTCACCCGCATTTGATGATACCCGGAACGTAAGTCAATCTTTGAATAAACAGACGAGCCTTGTAGTTGATCAAATAAGTCGTCGATTCTCGGTAGTGGGTAGCGGTTCTTGATGGTAAGTTTGTTCAACTCTCGGTAGTCGATACACAACCTGAATGTACCATCTTTCTTCTTGACAAACAAAACAGGAGCTCCCCACGGTGATGTGCTTGGTCGAATGAAACCACGCTCTAAAAGTTCTTGTAATTGGCTTTGTAGTTCTTTCATCTCGCTGGGTGCGAGTCTGTAAGGAGCACGAGCTATTGGTGCAGCTCCTGGTACAAGATCTATTTGAAATTCAACGGATCGATGTGGGGGTAATCCCGGTAATTCTTTCGGAAATACATCAGGAAATTCTTTTGCGACGGGAACATCATTGATGCTCTTTTCTTCAGTTTGTACTTTCTCGACGTGTGCTAGAACAGCATAGCAACCTTTTCTTATTAGTTTTTGTGCTTTCAAATTACTAATAAGATGTAGCTTCGTGTTGCCCTTTTCTCCGTACACCATTAAGGGTTTTCCTTTTTCTCGTATAATGCGAATTGCATTTTTGTAACAAACGATCTCCGCTTTCACTTCTTTCAACCAGTCCATACCGATTATCACATCAAAACTCCCTAACTCTACTGGTATCAAATCAATCTTAAATATTTCGCTAACCAGTTTAATTTCTCGATTCCGACATATATTATCTGCTGAAATTAATTTACCATTTGCTAATTCGAGTAAAAATTTACTATCCAAAGGCGTCAATGGACAACTTAATTTAGCACAAAAATCTCTACTCATATAGCTTCTATCCGCACCCGAATCAAATAAAACGTAAGCAGATTTATTGTCAATAAGAAACGTACCCGTAACAAGCTCCGGGTCTTCCTGTGCCTCTGCCGCATTAATATTGAAAACTCTTCCACGGCCTTGTCCATTCGTGTTCTCCTGGTTCGGGCAATTTCTAATAATGTGGCCCGGTTTTCCACATTTATAACAAACTACATTGGCATAACTTGCTCCGACACTACTTGCTCCGCCATTACTCGTTCCGACACCATTTGTTCCTTTCGTTCTATTAACCCCTGGTCCGTAGACCTCACACTTCGCCGCGCTATGACCATTTCTTTTACACTTGTCGCAAAATTTGGTGCAGAACCCCGAGTGATTCTTTTCACACCTTTGGCATAGCTGCTTCTGATTGTTGTTGTTGTTGCGGTTATTATTGTTGTTGGGATGATTGTTGTAGTTGCTGTTGTTGTTGTTGTTGTTGTTGTTCGGCCGTTTGTTGTAGTTGCGATTGATGTTGCGATTGTTGGGATAATTGTTGCGATTATTGTTGTAATTGCTGTTGCTGTTGTATTGGTGATTCTTATCACCGTTTTCCTCCCACTTTCTTTTGACTTGCTTCACATTGGCCTCTTCAGCAGTCTGTTCTTTAATTCTTTCTTCAATTTGGTTCACGAGTTTGTGAGCCATTCTACATGCCTGTTGTATGGAGGCGGGCTCGTGTGAACTTATATCTTCTTGGATTCTTTCCGGTAATCCTTTCACAAACGCGTCGATCTTCTCTTCCTCATCTTCGAATGCTCCCGGACACAATAGGCACAATTCTGTGAATCGTCTTTCGTACGTGGTAATATCAAATCCTTGGGTTCGTAACCCTCTAAGTTCTGTCTTGAGCTTATTGACCTCGGTTCTGGGACGGTACTTCTCGTTCATCAAGTGCTTGAATGCTGACCACGGTAGTGCGTACGCATCGTCTTGTCCCACTTGCTCTAGATAGGTATTCCACCATGTTAACGCAGAACCTGTGAAGGTATGCGTAGCGTACTTTACTTTGTCCTCTTCAGTACACTTACTTATGGCAAACACCGATTCGACCTTCTCGGTCCACCGTTTCAATCCGATCGGTCCTTCGGTTCCATCAAATTCCAAAGGTTTGCAGGCAGTGAATTCTTTGTAGGTGCATCCTACACGATTTCCTGTACTGCTAGATCCAAGGTTATTGTTGGTATGTAGCGCAGCCTGTACTGCGGCTATGTTTGAAGCTAGAAAAGTACGGAATTCCTCTTCATTCATATTCACGGTGTGTCGAGTAGTCGGTGCCATTTCCTTCAAAATAGTTAAATGGAACAAGTTAATCATACAGAATATTAAGAGTAGTTAATAGTATTTCGTAGCATAATATGAACTCATTTATAAAAGCTTTTTCTTCATATTAGCGTTTTATAAGTTTAAATTCGGGTAGTACCTACCCGTTAAGTTCATACTTAGTAGCTAATATACAATTCAACTACTACAATTCTATATGAAAAACTGATTATAATAATATTTCGCGTTCAAACTTTTATACAATATTTTACAAACTTACAATACCGCTTATTTTACATAAAGCATGAAATATAGCACACAATAACTTTGATACAAGATAGTTGTGAAGATAATTCTAGCTAGTACACAAGTCGTTCAGCAAAGGCAATAAAGACACGTAATTCATACGTCCAGAAACAAGTCATGCATTCTGGTTTTACTAGGACTACTTCCCATCCTTGGTCTTGTGCAACATAACCGTTATGGCCGTTGATAAGACAGCGTGTTGTAGCGTCATCAAAGGGACGAGGGTTACGTAATGTCCAACAGTCCCGTAATAATCTAAAAACCTCATTTCTTACCCCAATTACCGACTCCGTCACTTGTGGAAACGTTTTGTTTAATAGTTGTAGCCCGATGTTCTTGTTCTCACTTTGGTGAGAAGCGAACATTACTAATCCGTAAGCATAACATGCTTCTTTATGTTGCATGTTAGCCGCTTTTTCTAAATCACGAAGTCCAATATTCGGATATATTGAGTCAAAATAATTTCTTAACCCGTTGCGTAAAATAGCATTTGGGTTCCCCGCAATATATGCGTCAAAGTAAACACATCGTAACTTATGGGTTTCCCAATGTGATATCCCCCATCTTTCAAACGAAAGTCTCTTATAAACCAAGACATTCTTGGAACGTTCTTCGAATGTCTTACAAACTGATCTCGCCTTAAATAGTTGTGCCGAGGAATTCTGGCCGACTCTAGACAAGATTTCATCAATCATGTCTCCGGGTAGGTCTCTTAAAATATTGGGTTGTCTATCCATTTTGTGTTTTTAAACTGTAAAATAGACAAGAGTTAGATTCATAAAAAAATACTTATTAATACAAGCAATTTTTACATATATCATAAAGCATACAAACACTATATTACATATATTACACCACACGAATACAACTATCTTATTCCGACTCGCTCGTTTCTTCTTCTTCGGTTTTGGTTCGTTTTGCCAAGTTTCTAGGGATATATGATGTTCCCCTAATACGAGCCGTCGTGATCCACATTGGTTTAGAAAAACCTGGTGGTTTAGAGGTTCCCGGGTCATTGTTACAACTTAAGGACTTCGGGGGTTGACGATACATATAAAGTTCATCGGGGTTGGAATTAGATTTCTCTATTTTTATGCCCTTTCCCTTATTATTTTCTTTTGCCTTTTTAAATTCAGTTGGGGTAATTTCTATAACATCATCGGAATTCTCGTCGGAATCCGATTCATCGGAGAATTGGTAATCCTCCCAATATTTTGCTTCCTTGGCGGAAACACCATTGACCATAATTAACCTTGGTCGGTTGGTTGAGGATTTTCTTTTACTTAACCGTTTTATTATTTCCCCCACCGGTTCTATTTCTTCATCCGGTTCCGATTCTTCTTCCGGTTCCGACTCTTCTTCCGGTTCCTCTTCGGGAACTTGTGAATCAGTCCACAAATCATTCCAATTTACATTTGACTCTTCATTATTATTAGGTGAGTCAATGGGACTTGTTCTAGAGGTAGACATCTATCACATAATATCAAACGCGTTAAGAGATTAATATATCACATAATATTCACATGTTAAAAATATATAGTTTCCAACAAAATTTGTTAAGCAATCATTTTTCAAGTAAACACGGTCGAAGTCCAGACTCACTAATGCATCCTAACAAACTCGATAAGACACACTAATGCAAAATTCTGGTTCTCTAAGACCAACGCTCGGATACCAACTGAAATGTCCCGTTCTTATTGATTAAAAACGTTCCATATTAATTGATTTCGTTGCGAGGTTTTGACCTCTATATGAGACGTTTTTCAAAGACTGCATTCATTTTTAAAACAAACCATAACCTTTATTTCATAAATAAAGGTTTAAAAAGCTTTACGTAGATTATCAAATAATGATAATCTAAAATATCCTGTTTACACACGACCATTACATAATGGTTTACAATACAAATATGTTACAACAAACTAAGTTTCTTGAATGCAGTTTTTACACAATATCATACAAGCATGGACTCCAAATCTCGTCCTTATTTAAGTATGCGACAGCGGAAGCTCTTAATAATCACCTGAGAATAAGCATGCTTAAAACGTCAACAAAAATGTTGGTGAGTTATAGGTTTAACCTATATATATCAAATCATAATAATAGACCACAAGATTTCATATTTCAATACACATCCCATACATAGAGATAAAAATCATTCATATGGTGAACACCTGGTAACCGACATTAACAAGATGCATATATAAGAATATCCCCATCATTCCGGGACACCCTTCGGATATGATATAAATTTCGAAGTACTAAAGCATCCGGTACTTTGGATGGGGTTTGTTAGGCCCAATAGATCTATCTTTAGGATTCGCGTCAATTAGGGTGTCTGTTCCCTAATTCTTAGATTACCAGACTTAATAAAAAGGGGCATATTCGATTTCGATAATTCAACCATAGAATGTAGTTTCACGTACTTGTGTCTATTTTGTAAATTATTTATAAAACCTGCATGTATTCTCATCCCAAAAATATTAGATTTTAAAAGTGGGACTATAACTCACTTTCACAGATTTTTACTTCGTCGGGAAGTAAGACTTGGCCACTGGTTGATTCACGAACCTATAACAATATATACATATATATCAAAGTATGTTCAAAATATATTTACAACACTTTTAATAGATTTTGATGTTTTAAGTTTATTAAGTCAGCTGTCCTCGTTAGTAACCTACAACTAGTTGTCCACAGTTAGATGTACAGAAATAAATCGATAAATATTATCTTGAATCAATCCACGACCCAGTGTATACGTATCTCAGTATTGATCACAACTCAAACTATATATATTTTGGAATCAACCTCAACCCTGTATAGCTAACTCCAACATTCACATATAGAGTGTCTATGGTTGTTCCGAAATATATATAGATGTGTCGACATGATAGGTCGAAACATTGTATACGTGTCTATGGTATCTCAAGATTACATAATATACAATACAAGTTGATTAAGTTATGGTTGGAATAGATTTGTTACCAATTTTCACGTAGCTAAAATGAGAAAAATTATCCAATCTTGTTTTACCCATAACTTCTTCATTTTAAATCCGTTTTGAGTGAATCAAATTGCTATGGTTTCATATTGAACTCTATTTTATGAATCTAAACAGAAAAAGTATAGGTTTATAGTCGGAAAAATAAGTTACAAGTCGTTTTTGTAAAGGTAGTCATTTCAGTCGAAAGAACGACGTCTAGATGACCATTTTAGAAAACATACTTCCACTTTGAGTTTAACCATAATTTTTGGATATAGTTTCATGTTCATAATAAAAATCATTTTCTCAGAATAACAACTTTTAAATCAAAGTTTATCATAGTTTTTAATTAACTAACCCAAAACAGCCCGCGGTGTTACTACGACGGCGTAAATCCGGTTTTACGGTGTTTTTCGTGTTTCCAGGTTTTAAATCATTAAGTTAGCATATCATATAGATATAGAACATGTGTTTAGTTGATTTTAAAAGTCAAGTTAGAAGGATTAACTTTTGTTTGCGAACAAGTTTAGAATTAACTAAACTATGTTCTAGTGATTACAAGTTTAAACCTTCGAATAAGATAGCTTTATATGTATGAATCGAATGATGTTATGAACATCATTACTACCTTAAGTTCCTTGGATGAACCTACTGGAAAATAGAAAAATGGATCTAGCTTCAATGGATCCTTGGATGGCTCAAAGTTCTTGAAGCAAAATCATGACACGAAAACAAGTTCAAGTAAGATCATCACTTGAAATAAGATTGTTATAGTTATAGAAATTGAACCAAAGTTTGAATATGATTATTACCTTGTATTAGAATGATAACCTACTGTAAGAAACAAAGATTTCTTGAGGTTGGATGATCACCTTACAAGATTGGAAGTGAGCTAGCAAACTTGAAAGTATTCTTGATTTTATGAAACTAGAACTTTTGAAATTTATGAAGAACACTTAGAACTTGAAGATAGAACTTGAGAGAGATCAATTAGATGAAGAAAATTGAAGAATGAAAGTGTTTGTAGGTGTTTTTGGTCGTTGGTGTATGGATTAGATATAAAGGATATGTAATTTTGTTTTCATGTAAATAAGTCATGAATGATTACTCATATTTTTGTAATTTTATGAGATATTTCATGCTAGTTGCCAAATGATGGTTCCCACATGTGTTAGGTGACTCACAAGGGCTGCTAAGAGCTGATCATTGGAGTGTATATACCAATAGTACATACATCTAAAAGCTGTGTATTGTACGAGTACGAATACGGGTGCATACGAGTAGAATTGTTGATGAAACTGAACGAGGATGTAATTGTAAGCATTTTTGTTAAGTAGAAGTATTTTGATAAGTGTCTTGAAGTCTTTCAAAAGTGTATGAATACATATTAAAACACTACATGTATATACATTTTAACTGAGTCGTTAAGTCATCGTTAGTCGTTACATGTAAATATTGTTTTGAAACCTTTAGGTTAACGATCTTGTTGAATGTTGTTAACCCATTGTTTATTATAACAAATGAGATATTAAATTGTTATATTATCATGATATTATGATATATAATATATCTCATTATGATGTATATACAGTTAAATGTCGTTACAACGATAATCGTTACATATATGTCTCGTTTCGAAATCATTAAGTTAGTAGTCTTATTTTTACATATGTATTTCATTGTTAATACACTTAATAATATATTTACTTATCATTTAACATAATTAACCAAGTGTATCAATATCTTAATATGATTCATATGTACCTAGTAAGATGTTGTTATAACGATAATCGTTATATATATCGTTTTCGAGTTTCTTAAATTAATAGTCTCATTTTTATGTATATAACTCATTGTTAAAATACCTAATGAGATACATACTTATAATAAAAACATGTTAACTATATATATAACCATATATATGTCATCGTATAGTTTTTACAAGTTTTAACGTTCGTGAATCACCGGTCAACTTGGGTGGTCAATTGTCTATATGAAACATATTTCAATTAATCAAGTCTTAACAAGTTTGATTGCTTAACATGTTGGAAACATTTAATCTTGTAAATATCAATCTCAATTAATATATATAAACATGGAAAAGTTCGGGTCACTACAATCACATTGGGAAACCCATAAGTTATGATGTGTTTACTTTGACGCATATATTGCGGGGAACCCAAATGCTATTTTACGCAACGGGTTAAGAAATTATTTTGACTCAATATATCCGAATATTGGACTTCGTGATTTAGAAAAAGCGGCTAACATGCAACATAAAGAAGCATGTTATGCTTACGGATTAGTAATGTTCGCTTCTCACCAAAGTGAGAACAAGAACATCGGGCTACAACTATTAAACAAAACGTTCCCACAAGTGACGGAGTCGGTAATTGGGGTAAGAAATGAGGTTTTTAGATTGTTACGGGACTGTTGGACATTACGTAACCCTCGTCCCTTTGATGACGTTACAACACGCTGTCTTATCAACGGCCATAACGGTTATGTTGCACAAGACCAAGGATGGGAAGTAGTCCTAGTAAAACCAGAATGCATGACTTGTTTCTGGACGTATGAATTACGTGTCTTTATTGCTTTTGCTGAACGACTTGTGTACTAGCTAGAATTGTCTTCACAACTATCTTGTATCAAAGTTATTGTGTGCTATATTTCATGCTTTATGTAAAATAAGCGGTATTGTAAGTTTGTAAAATATTGTATAAAAGTTTGAACGCGAAATATTATTATAATCAGTTTTTCATATAGAATTGTAGTAGTTGAATTGTATATTAGCTACTAAGTATGAACTTAACGGGTAGGTACTACCCGAATTTAAACTTATAAAACGCTAATATGAAGAAAAAGCTTTTATAAATGAGTTCATATTATGCTACGAAATACTATTAACTACTCTTAATATTCTGTATGATTAACTTGTTCCATTTAACTATTTTGAAGGAAATGGCACCGACTACTCGACACACCGTGAATATGAATGAAGAGGAATTCCGTACTTTTCTAGCTTCAAACATAGCCGCAGTACAGGCTGCGCTACATACCAACAATAACCTTGGATCTAGCAGTACAGGAAATCGTGTAGGATGCACCTACAAAGAATTCACTGCCTGCAAACCTTTGGAATTTGATGGAACCGAAGGACCGATCGGATTGAAACGGTGGACCGAGAAGGTTGAATCGGTGTTTGCCATAAGTAAGTGTACTGAAGAGGACAAAGTAAAGTACGCTACGCATACCTTCACAGGTTCTGCGTTAACATGGTGGAATACCTATCTAGAGCAAGTGGGACAAGACGATGCTTACGCACTACCGTGGTCAGCATTCAAGCACTTGATGAACGAGAAGTACCGTCCCAGAACCGAGGTCAATAAGCTCAAGACAGAACTTAGAGGGTTACGAACCCAAGGATTTGATATTACCACGTACGAAAGACGATTCACAGAATTGTGCCTATTGTGTCCGGGAGCATTCGAAGATGAGGAAGAGAAGATCGACGCGTTTGTGAAAGGATTACCGGAAAGAATCCAAGAAGATATAAGTTCACACGAGCCCGCCTCCATACAACAGGCATGTAGAATGGCTCACAAACTCGTGAACCAAATTGAAGAAAGAATTAAAGAACAGACTGCTGAAGAGGCCAATGTAAAGCAAGTCAAAAGAAAGTGGGAGGAAAACGGTGATAAGAATCACCAATACAACAACAACAGCAATTACAACAATAATCGCAACAATTATCCCAACAATCGCAACATCAATCGCAACTACAACAAACGGCCCAACAACAACAACAACAACAACAACAGCAACTACAACAATCATCCCAACAACAATAATAACCGCAACAACAACAACAATCAGAAGCAGCTATGCCAAAGGTGTGAAAAGAATCACTCGGGGTTCTGCACCAAATTTTGCAACAAGTGTAAAAGAAATGGTCATAGCGCGGCGAAGTGTGAGGTCTATGGACCAGGGGTTAATAGAACGAAAGGAACAAATGGTGTCGGAACGAGTAATGGCGGAGCAAGTAGTGTCGGAGCAAGTTATGCCAATGTAGTTTGTTATAAATGTGGAAAACCGGGCCACATTATTAGAAATTGCCCGAACCAGGAGAACACGAATGGACAAGGCCGTGGAAGAGTTTTCAATATTAATGCGGCAGAGGCACAGGAAGACCCGGAGCTTGTTACGGGTACGTTTCTTATTGACAATAAATCTGCTTACGTTTTATTTGATTCGGGTGCGGATAGAAGTTATATGAGTAGAGATTTTTGTGCTAAATTAAGTTGTCCATTGACGCCTTTGGATAGTAAATTTTTACTCGAATTAGCAAATGGTAAATTAATTTCAGCAGATAATATATGTCGGAATCGAGAAATTAAACTGGTTAGCGAAACATTTAAGATTGATTTGATACCAGTAGAGTTAGGGAGTTTTGATGTGATAATCGGTATGGACTGGTTGAAAGAAGTGAAAGCGGAGATCGTTTGTTACAAAAATGCAATTCGCATTATACGAGAAAAAGGAAAACCCTTAATGGTGTACGGAGAAAAGGGTAACATGAAGCTACATCTTATTAGTAATTTGAAAGCACAAAAACTAATAAGAAAAGGTTGCTATGCTGTTCTAGCACACGTCGAGAAAGTACAAACTGAAGAAAAGAGCATCAATGATGTTCCCGTCGCAAAAGAATTTCCTGATGTATTTCCGAAAGAATTACCGGGATTACCCCCACATCGATCCGTTGAATTTCAAATAGATCTTGTACCAGGAGCTGCACCAATAGCTCGTGCTCCTTACAGACTCGCACCCAGCGAGATGAAAGAACTACAAAGCCAATTACAAGAACTTTTAGAGCGTGGTTTCATTCGACCAAGCACATCACCGTGGGGAGCTCCTGTTTTGTTTGTCAAGAAGAAAGATGGTACATTCAGGTTGTGTATCGACTACCGAGAGTTGAACAAACTTACCATCAAGAACCGCTACCCACTACCGAGAATCGATGACTTATTTGATCAACTACAAGGCTCGTCTGTTTATTCAAAGATTGACTTACGTTCCGGGTATCATCAAATGCGGGTGAAAGAAGATGATATTCCAAAGACTGCTTTCAGAACACGTTACGGTCATTACGAGTTTATGGTCATGCCTTTTGGTTTAACTAATGCACCAGCTGTGTTCATGGACCTTATGAACCGAGTGTGTGGACCATACCTTGACAAGTTTGTCATTGTTTTCATTGATGACATACTTATTTACTCAAAGAATGACCAAGAACACGGTGAACATTTGAGAAAGGTGTTAGAAGTATTGAGGAAGGAAGAATTGTACGCTAAGTTTTCAAAGTGTGCATTTTGGTTGGAAGAAGTTCAATTCCTCGGTCACATAGTGAACAAAGAAGGTATTAAGGTGGATCCGGCAAAGATAGAAACTGTTGAAAAGTGGGAAACCCCGAAAACTCCGAAACACATACGCCAGTTTTTAGGACTAGCTGGTTACTACAGAAGGTTCATCCAAGACTTTTCCAGAATAGCAAAACCCTTGACTGCATTAACGCATAAAGGGAAGAAATTTGAATGGAATGATGAACAAGAGAAAGCGTTTCAGTTATTGAAGAAAAAGCTAACTACGGCACCTATATTGTCATTGCCTGAAGGGAATGATGATTTTGTGATTTATTGTGACCCATCAAAGCAAGGTCTCGGTTGTGTGTTAATGCAACGAACGAAGGTGATTGCTTATGCGTCTAGACAATTGAAGATTCACGAACAAAATTATACGACGCATGATTTGGAATTAGGCGCGGTTGTTTTTGCATTAAAGACTTGGAGGCACTACTTATATGGGGTCAAAAGTATTATATATACCGACCACAAAAGTCTTCAACACATATTTAATCAGAAACAACTGAATATGAGGCAGCGTAGGTGGATTGAATTATTGAATGATTACGATTTTGAGATTCGTTACCACCCGGGGAAGGCAAATGTGGTAGCCGATGCCTTGAGCAGGAAGGATAGAGAACCCATTCGAGTAAAATCTATGAATATAATGATTCATAATAACATTACTACTCAAATAAAGGAGGCGCAACAAGGAGTTTTAAAAGAGGGAAATTTAAAGGATGAAATACCCAAAGGATCGGAGAAGCATCTTAATATTCGGGAAGACGGAACCCGGTATAGGGCTGAAAGGATTTGGGTACCAAAATTTGGAGATATGAGAGAAATGGTACTTAGAGAAGCTCATAAAACTAGATACTCAATACATCCTGGAACGGGGAAGATGTACAAGGATCTCAAGAAACATTTTTGGTGGCCGGGTATGAAAGCCGATGTTGCTAAATACGTAGGAGAATGTTTGACGTGTTCTAAGGTCAAAGCTGAGCATCAGAAACCATCAGGTCTACTTCAACAACCCGAAATCCCGGAATGGAAATGGGAAAACATTACCATGGATTTCATCACTAAATTGCCAAGGACTGCAAGTGGTTTTGATACTATTTGGGTAATAGTTGATCGTCTCACCAAATCAGCACACTTCCTGCCAATAAGAGAAGATGACAAGATGGAGAAGTTAGCACGACTGTATTTGAAGGAAGTCGTCTCCAGACATGGAATACCAATCTCTATTATCTCTGATAGGGATGGCAGATTTATTTCAAGATTCTGGCAGACATTACAGCAAGCATTAGGAACTCGTCTAGACATGAGTACTGCCTATCATCCACAAACTGATGGGCAGAGCGAAAGGACGATACAAACGCTTGAAGACATGCTACGAGCATGTGTTATTGATTTCGGAAACAGTTGGGATCGACATCTACCGTTAGCAGAATTTTCCTACAACAACAGCTACCATTCAAGCATTGAGATGGCGCCATTTGAAGCACTTTATGGTAGAAAGTGCAGGTCTCCGATTTGTTGGAGTGAGGTGGGGGATAGACAGATTACGGGTCCAGAGATTATACAAGAAACTACCGAGAAGATCATCCAAATTCATCAACGGTTGAAAACCGCCCAAAGTCGACAAAAGAGCTACGCTGACATTAAAAGAAAAGATATAGAATTTGAAATTGGAGAGATGGTCATGCTTAAAGTTTCACCTTGGAAAGGCGTTGTTCGATTTGGTAAACGAGGGAAATTAAATCCAAGGTATATTGGACCATTCAAGATTATTGATCGTGTCGGACCAGTAGCTTACCGACTTGAGTTACCTCAACAACTCGCGACTGTACATAACACTTTCCACGTCTCGAATTTGAAGAAATGTTTTGCTAAAGAAGATCTCACTATTCCGTTAGATGAAATCAAAATCAACGAAAAACTCCAATTCATCGAAGAACCCGTCGAAATAATGGATCGTGAGGTTAAAAGACTTAAGCAAAACAAGATACCAATTGTTAAGGTTCGATGGAATGCTCGTAGAGGACCCGAGTTCACCTGGGAGCGTGAAGATCAGATGAAGAAGAAATACCCGCATCTATTTCCAGAAGATTCGTCAACACCTTCAACAGCTTAAAATTTCGGGACGAAATTTATTTAACGGGTAGGTACTGTAGTGACCCGAACTTTTCCATGTTTATATATATTAATTGAGATTGATGTTTACATGATTAAATGTTTCCAACATGTTAAGCAATCAAACTTGTTAATACTTGATTAATTGAAATAGGTTTCATATAGACAATTGACCACCCAAGTTGACCGGTGATTCACGAACGTTAAAACTTGTAATAAAACTATATGATGACATATATATGGTTATATATATAGTTAACATGATATTATGATAAGTAAACATATCATTAATTATATTAACAATGAACTACATATGTAAAAACAAGACTACTAACTTAATGATTTTGAAACGAGACATATATGTAACGTTTATCGTTGTAACGACATTTAATGTATATATATCATATTAAGAGATATTCGTACATCATAATATCATGATAATATAATAATTTAAAATCTCTTTTGTTATTATAAACATTGGGTTAACAACATTTAACAAGATCGTTAACCTAAAGGTTTCAAAACAACACTTACATGTAACGACTAACGATGACTTAACGACTCAGTTAAAATGTATATACATGTAGTGTTTTAATATGTATTTATACACTTTTGAAAGACTTCAATACACTTATCAAAATACTTCTACTTAACAAAAATGCTTACAATTACATTCTCGTTCAGTTTCATCAACAATTCTACTCGTATGCACCCGTATTCGTACTCGTACAATACACAGATTTTAGATGTATGTACTATTGGTATATACACTCCAATGATCAGCTCTTAGCAGCCCATGTGAGTCACCTAACACATGTGGGAACCATCATTTGGCAACTAGCATGAAATATCTCATAAGATTACAAAAATATGAGTAATCATTCATGACTTATTTACATGAAAACAAAATTACATATCCTTTATATCTAATCCATACACCAACGACCAAAAACACCTACAAACACTTTCATTCTTCAATTTTCTTCATCTAATTGAACTCTCTCAAGTTCTATCTTCAAGTTCTAAGTGTTCTTCATAAATTCCAAAAGTTCTAGTTTCATAAAATCAAGAATACTTTCAAGTTTGCTAGCTCACTTCCAATCTTGTAAGGTGATCATCCAACCTCAAGAAATCTTTGTTTCTTACAGTAGGTTATCATTCTAATACAAGGTAATAATCATATTCAAACTTTGGTTCAATTTCTATAACTATAACAATCTTATTTCAAGTGATGATCTTACTTGAACTTGTTTTCGTGTCATGATTCTGCTTCAAGAACTTCGAGCCATCCAAGGATCCATTGAAGCTAGATCCACTTTTCTCTTTTCCAGTAGGTTTATCCAAGGAACTTAAGGTAGTAATGATGTTCATAACATCATTCGATTCATACATATAAAGCTATCTTATTCGAAGGTTTAAACTTGTAATCACTAGAACATAGTTTAGTTAATTCTAAACTTGTTCGCAAATAAAAGTTAATCCTTCTAACTTGACTTTTAAAATCAACTAAACACATGTTCTATATCTATATGATATGTTAACTTAATGATTTAAAACCTGGAAACACGAAAAACACCGTAAAACCGGATTTACGCCATTGTAGTAACACTGCGGGCTGTTTTGGGTTAGTTAATTAAAAACTATGATAAACTTTGATTTAAAAGTTGTTATTCTGGGAAAATGATTTTTATTATGAACATGAAACTATATCCAAAAATTATGGTTAAACTCAAAGTGGAAGTATGTTTTCTAAAATGGTCATCTAGACGTCGTTCTTTCGACTGAAATGACTACCTTTACAAAAACGACTTGTAACTTATTTTTCTGACTATAAACCTATACTTTTCTGTTTAGATTCATAAAATAGAGTTCAATATGAAACCATAGCAATTTGATTCACTCAAAACGGATTTAAAATGAAGAAGTTATGGGTAAAACAAGATTGGATAATTTTTCTCATTTTAGCTACGTGAAAATTGGTAACAAATCTATTCCAACCATAACTTAATCAACTTGTATTGTATATTATGTAATCTTGAGATACCATAGACACGTATACAATGTTTCGACCTATCATGTCGACACATCTATATATATTTCGGAACAACCATAGACACTCTATATGTGAATGTTGGAGTTAGCTATACAGGGTTGAGGTTGATTCCAAAATATATATAGTTTGAGTTGTGATCAATACTGAGATACGTATACAC